>NC_048893.1:185581378-185601560 GCF_011077185.1 Oxyura jamaicensis
CTTCCTTCCTTCCTTCCTTCCTTCCTTCCTTCCTTCCTTCCTTCCTTCCTTCCTTCCTTCCTTCCTTCCTTCCTTCCTTCCTTCCTTTCTTCCTTCCTTTCTCTGTTTTTGCCTCGAAAATGTGAAGGATCTTATTTCTGATTGACCCTGGGACTGAGACACTGGAAACATTGTTAGAGAAGAAAATTATTGCTTTGCTCAGTGTAGAAATGTTTGTAGACAATTTTGCACATTTTTTTTTTTACTGCACTTTAAAACCCCATGTACCTATTTGTTTTGTAAACTACATCCTATTTTTGACATATGTAAGATGTTTTGACAATTTTTAACATGTAATGGGACAGCTATCATTGTTCTGTTTTCCTAGGTGAGCTTGTCATCTTCCTATCTCCTCTAATGTCAATGCAATGAGTATTCAGAGCTTTAATATGTCACTTTTACCCACATGTGCTTTAACTCTCTTCCTTCAGTTCATGGCTGTCTTTTAACTGAGGTCCAAGGTGTGCAGGTTAATAAAACTTGGGGTCTTGGTTGGTTGCTTGCTTGTTTGATTTTTAAATAAATATATTACAGAGACTCCAGAGGAAGGTCTCCCAGAAAAAATAATAATAATAATAATAATAATAATAATAATAATAATAAATTACTCTTTCACATGCATAGGTTCAAACCACAGTTGTAATGGTGCTATTCCACTGGAGACAATGAAAGTAAAATGAAATCAGCCCTCAGTGAAGAGGTCTCAGCACTGCCAGACGTACAGCTGTGAAGGGTATCTGAACCATGATTTGCTTTGGAGAGCAGGCTCAGAGATGCTGCCCCACATCACAGTATAAAAAAGCTGAGCAAATGTCATAGCCCTCTGCAGAAAATGTAACCTTTCAAACTCCTGTCAATTTGAAAAGCAGTGAACTTTATTTTGAAATCATAAGAGGGTTTTGTATTATTAGAGTGAGCTCAGTTCTTCCCTCTTATACTCTAGGGATGTAAGGTTTCTCTGAAGGGAAAAAATAACAAAATACATCTTTTTTAGGGTATATGTGGTGGCTTATATGTGTGAGAAAGTATGCAGACATTCTCTCTCCAGATTTATAACTGTAACTAAGTATTATCAACTTTATCATACAATCATAGTCTTTATTGCGTCTAGAGAAAGGAGGTATTTGTGGTTTTTAACTTTAGCATGGAAGAATAACGGTCAAAACTAATGGGCTAATTTCTACTGACAGCTCTTTCATATCTGCTTAACTGAGGTCAGAATTGGTCAATTTGGCCCCATGGACATTTGTAGCATGAAGCACAGACCCTGGAAGCTGGTGACAGCTGATTTATTTTACCTGACTTAACACTCCCTCCAGAGGCAGGTGTCCACACAAGGTCAGGCATCAAGGCTGCATCTACAACTCAGCATGCAGGGCCCTTCCTTAGACCCCACCATGAGCTGGATACTGTGGGGTTTGCATCTGTTTCTTTCCATTGATTGCTTGCCAGGGACAGGGGAAGGGGGCTGTATGTGTGCTAAAGAGAAGCCACTCCCTGCTCATGCCCCCTCAATAAGGTGGACTTAAAGAGGGGTGGGTTTAAAGGACTTTGCTTGGTGCCTCACTGCCCCTGTCAGAACAGGTGGAGGAAGCAGAAAACCAGTGAGGTGCACACAAACACACAGAAAAGATCCTAGCACATGAAGCTGAAGATTGGATTCTAAGGAACATGAGGTACACTTGCACCCAGAAAACACTGTAAGGAAGGCTCTGAAAGAGGAGTATCTGGACCCTTAGGAGCCACAGGCCATAATGGCCCTGACAGCCTCCCCAGGGCTCAGAGCAAGGACCTCATTTAAGCACTGGGGTCATCAGTCTCTGCCCTAGCAAGGCCACAGCAGGACAAGGCTCAAGCTCCCCACAGCCCTGCTCTGGCCAGCCATGGGCTCCGCTGAGCCAGGCCCATCCTCAGGCCTTTGTCCCATCCCCATCCCAAGGAAGGTACTGATGCCCAGGACTGACCGCCCTGCTCCTGGCTGCTCTGCCCTGGGCCCTGGCTGCCCTGCTCCTGGATGGGGCAGTGGTGGCCATGGCTGTAAGACTCTGACCTGCTCTGCCATCTGTAGGGAGCCCCTGCAGCCCCCAGAACCTGGACCACTGCTCCCTGTGACGGTCTGCCCATCTCCCAGGTTTCACATCATCTCCTAAGGAGTCCCCTGTGGACCAAAAAAGCCTTTCTACATGTTATGGGGTACTCTGGTACAATTTCCACTTCATAACAGAAGGCAGAAGATGAATATTCACTTCTACCAACTCTGGCCTTGCTTATACTTAATGTCAGCTTCACATACCCTGCTGCAAGCAAGTGATCAGGAGCCTTGGGAATAGGAAGCATCAGGAAGGAGAGAGGCCTGTGCTTCTAACTTGGTTTCTTGGCAGGCTACTCTGGCTACTGGTGATGGGTGAGACAAAGGAAAGTCTGAAACAACAAAATCCTTCCCTAGGTAAGGAGGGGAGCAGGGGCAGACTATCATTCAGTGTCATTACACATCCTCCAACCTGCTCCCCATGGGTCCAGCCGGGGCTCAGTGCAGAGCTGATGGTGCCATCCTGCACTCTGTGGTGATTTCTCATTTCCATTGTTTTTATATGAAAATATACAAACACTGATGCACACAGTTCATTATGAAGTATCACTTAGCAATCTATTCTCATATAAGTTTTCTTCCCCATGTGCAAGCTGTTAAGTAAGATTATTTAAGATAGTTAACTGGAGTCATTATATATTCCTGTCATATGCTCTTGGAGAGGCTTGTTTTCCCTAGGCCAATGACCACACATCAGAATTCACAGAATATACTACATATATTCTTGGCAAATAGGACTGTGGGGATGAAATTACAGTGCAATAATTCTTTTCTGTTTTCCCTCTTGTTTTAATGATAGCACTAAAAAAATGACAAAGGAAATCCAACTTAAAGTAAGCATTTTAATTATGTGGTTCACAATGCTACTTCATGTCACCTCTCACAATGTATTTCCTCTAGGATTTTAATTTGGTGGCCACACTTCAGTGTGCCTGTATGCACACAAGTGTGTGTATGTGGCAGTGGGAAGCCTGTGTGGATGTGCTCTAATGACTGAGGCTAGGATTTCTCAAAGAGAAAATTTGCCAAGGAGTCTCTATCTATTGTAACTGGAATGAAGCATGAAGTTCCTGGTTTTTATTTCACCAACTTTCATAATTTGCTACCATCCTTCATAATACCTGTTAACTGGGAAACGAGGGGAATATGTGATGGGAGAAATGTTTCTATAACTTTTTTTTGAAAATATTCAGAAAGTTTGCATTTTTGTGAAACATTTTTTTAAGAACAGCAGTAATTTCCAAACGTTGGTAGAGGAGGTGGTGTAATAACCCAGCCAGTTCTAAATATTACAAGAATATGGAGTTCTAGAAACAAGTAACCAAGGTCTCATTCCACACATAGCAGAGTACCTTCATAGAAATTGTGCTATAAGTAGTTGATTCTTTTCTTCTGCTTGCATTAATAAGAGAAGACATTGATGAGAATGAACATGAGAAAGGGTAGTCATCAATATGAAATTAATATATTGAATTTCTCTCTAGACACTGCCACTTCCTTTCCAACATATAGTTAAGTGTTTTCTGTTTTCTAACAGAAAAATATTTTATCCACTGCCTCACATTAAAAGCTCCAACAGATTATCAGACTTCTGTGGTTTTGGTTGTGTGAGTGTTTACCTTTGTGACTATCTTATGCCTCAATAACAAGTGGTTTTCCTGATTCCTGCAGAGCAATACTCATCTCCTAGCTTTCAGTTTGGATTTTGAATAAAACATAAACCCACTTAAGTACCAAATTTTTCTTTTTCCAGTACACAGAGGCATTTGCTCCCATATTATCTTCAGTTTTACTAACATCCATCAAAGTTATATCAGAAGGCCATGCTGTTTCTGCAGCTTATGTTGCTGGTCCAGGCTACACTCCATGTTACTTGATACAGGGACACGATATCACAGTCCATCAAAACAACATCTGCTAGAATGATTAGAATTACATCAACGCTGGTGGTTAGTTGGAAAAATGTTTTAAAACACTTTGAAGATGAAAAGTCATATGCAAATGATAACAGTATGCAAAATTCTAACAAAACACACAGATTCTGACTCCATACATTTTCTCACTGCTAGACACCTTATCAAAATCCCCAAGACTTTATTAAGCAATGTAGGGCTAAATTGGTAATTTTTACAAAGACGGATGAATATAAACCAGTGAAATTATGAAGGAGACCATTTCAGTTTACTGAGCTTGTTTCAGATGACAGGGGGTACATTTGTACAGCTACATGCCTATGATCATGTGTTGTCACATTAGTCTCCATTTGTGCATATTTGGTTCCCACAGAATACCACATTGTGTGCCTAGGGACTTCGAAGGCAAATAAAATGTGAGCAGCTCTTCAGAGGTCACATGATACGCCTTCTGCTGTTAATGTTATATAAATATATTGCTGGACCAGGCAAAGGATCCTGTATCTGAACTTTGTGAGCGTCCAGAATGCAGCTCACAGTCCTTGTGCCCTGGCAGACGTGAAGCATGACCACCCAGGCACTGAGGATGGAGCACGCTGAGGAGCTACACAAGTAAGCTCCAGCTGGAGAACCAGCCACACTCATCACTTGAGAAAGAACCATTCTGAGAATAATTTAATCATGGAGCCATTGAAGTCCAGAGACAGAAGTCAACAACAGCTGCCCCAAAAGGCAAAATAACTCTCCCATCTGCCATGAAGCTCAGATGATGTGCTTCCAGCCTCCATCTCTCGTGTGTGTGTGAGTGTGTGCACAGAGTATTGCATTCACTTATTAAATAACTGGGGAAGAGATGCCTGAAACTATGTTTTATTATCTTTTTATATATTTAAAAACAACCACAGCAACAACAGAGAGGGAAGAGGGAAAAAGAACTCTGTATTGCTGAGGTCACATTGTTTGTGTGACCTTCTTAATAGACAATACATGTTCTTAACAACAGTGCTGCATATGATGCTGTTTTAACAGAACTGATCTGCTTGGTACAGTGATACACTAGATGAAGTAATGGGATTTGTCCAACTGCCATTTACACCATAAGCATCAACAGAGCACAAAAGCTTAATAATTTCTTTAACAAAAACCCTAATCTTTCTTCACCTCTCACATTGGCGAACACTATTAAATTTATTCTTCCTCTCATGGGGGGCAATCTCCCTCTCAAGCTACTAATATAAGATTTAGGCCTTTCTGGATTTTCAAGGAGTGACAAACATTCAGGAAGTTTGGAAGAAAAACCTTAGTAATATTTGACTTCTAATATTCTCTTCTGCTTAAATCTTAGTCTCCTCCAGTCACTCATCAGGGCTTAGTACTTGCCTAGTTCCAGATTTAGTGATCTAAAATGCAAATTGTTATTATAAATTGATCATCTTGGATAGTGAGAGACTGGCATTTCCAGAGGATGACCTCTTCTGCCTAGTGAAATAATGTCTCTTCAAGTGTGATGAACATCTGATTAAGGTGTCTCTGTCCCTCTGCTATGAGAAAAAAAGATTTAGAACACTAACTAGTCATGCAACACTAACTTCACATGAGAACACTAACATCACATGAGGAAAATGTTACCTTCCGAAATTCATGCTCAAGTTGTAAGGAAACTTTCATAACTTGCAAGTTTATGCTGGCCAAGTAATTCCTCAGACAATGCTCCTTTTGCTTATTCCAAAGTACACTTATGTCTGAATTATTGACTGTGTTTCACTTATAAACATTTACAGTTGTTATGTTCTGGGAGGAACAAATAACAGTTTGCTTACTATGGTGGAATGTGGGCATGCTTACCAACTCCAATACCAGTTGTACAGAGAAAAGACTTCTTCACTGTCCCCTTCAGGATATTGATAGAAAATACAGTATAGTTATGGGAAGAACATTTTTTCTGCTAAGGAGTAGCATCCAGTGCATAAACTTTGCAAAGGAATCTGAATCTGAAACATTGCTGTAGGAAAAATATTTATAACAAATCATACAATAACAGTAGATATTTTTGCTCTGGTTTTTTTTTGACATTAAAAAAAAAAAAATAATCTCCTTTTGACATTTTCTTATATTAGGAAAAAAATGTCAGAAAAGAAGAAAGAGAAAAATAGTTTTAAAATTGCCGAACTGAAGAAGAAATTTGTAGAATTATATGCAACAGTAATATACATACATATATATATTTTATTATTGAGGGAGAAGAAAATCTGTCAAAATTTATCAGAAAAAAAAAAAATGGTTTGTTCAACATCTTTTAAAAAGGCTTTGAAAACTGATAAAAATTAAAGTAGATCTGTGCAGTCAGAATGACTGATTTCTCTGGGGTTGAAATGGCTGGTTTTTACTCAGCATTACAGAATTGCCATCTGGGATTATTATTCCATAGGATCCCTGCACGGTTTTGACAAATGCAAGAGCAGATTCCCAGGCCAGAAAGCAGCAATGTGCCTCAGCAGCCCGTGGGGACAGCCTCAATGAACACTCATACCCGGCAGGACATCTTTCTACATGGCCTAGTTACTACTGAGAAAGGGATAAGCAGCCTTGTGCCTGTGGTAAAATGAGACTGGAGCCCAGAAATTTGCAGTTACCACAGAGCAGCAGCCAACACAGTGGGTTTTCCTAAGGCATAGTAAGAGGTATTTTTTCTTCTCAGTAGGTGAAGATGGATTTTAAATCACCACAAAATTGAATAAGGACATACACAGCATACATATTGCTTATCATAACTCCAAGTACAGTTTGTATCTATAACTTCATACCCATGGCATCAGAGATGCTTGTGAGGATCGATACTAAGATCTAATTCATTCTCCTTTGCTCTCTGAGCTCAAATTCCTCAATTGAGCAATTTCTGTAGCAAGCTAACTAAAGGGGTCTTCAAGGGAAGTATCCTGAGGGCTATCTTGTAACATTTTGCTGATAACGTTGTCATTACAAGATTCAAGCAGGACAGGTATAAAACCCCTCCCAGGACAATGGAAGGAACATCTTTGCTTGCCTCATGTTAGCCAAACACTGCTTCAGAGCAGAGAGCTTCCCTCTCACCCCATGAAGGAATGCTTTCTCACAATATTCTAAATGGCATCCCTCCATCCAGGTCACAAAACGAGGTTTAATGTGTCCTTCTTCTAAGGTTGGGAAGATCTTCATCATACAGGAAGGGTCATGATATTACTAGCACTCCAGTTTCAGTCTGCATGAGTTCACCACTTCCAAGGATCTCCTTTCAATTTATTTATTTATTTATTTATTTTTAGCTGTTGTGCTGAAATGGAAAGTGTGGGAAAGAGACAGCTCAAGTATACAGACCTGTAAATGAGGGAAGACAGCACTAGCTGATATAGCACTGTTGTTCAAGAGCAAAGACACAAGTAAAACCCTTATCTTGCCTTGTTATTTATTTATTTATTTATTAATGGTTTGCAGAAAGATGGCCAAGGACTTGACCTGGGATATGAATCACTCCCTTTCTCCACCTTATAATTATGCTGGAAGCTGAGGAAGTGGATATATCAGTCCTGCAGAATGAGGGGCACCTATTCCAGCTTTCAGTAAGAGCTAGTGTAAGTTTTGCTCCACGCTGCAGCAGCTAGTACTCCCTGTACTCCAGCTAGTTCATTGAAGGCAAACTGGAGCACCCCTACAGTGTCTGCTGCAAAATTCTGAATCCACAACACAGCTGCTGGCCTTGCACTCTCTGCGGCTGGAGACACCAGCCTCCTGCATTGAGATGGATGTTCACACTGCTCCCAAAGCACAAAGGAAGTGTGAAGGGTCTGGCATCCAGTGATGAGAGATACCAGCAGCTGTGTTTTCTTTGATGCTGAGCTGTCCCAGCAATGAGGCTGCTTGATGATTTGCTGTGTATTTAACTAAATACATTCCTCTGTGACAACAAGACAATATTTAAAAACAAAAAAAAAAACAAAAAACAAAAAAAAAAAAAACTTGAAAATTGGAAATTAATTTTTTTCTTAAAATATTATATTTGACATTTCTACAAATTTTTACAATTTTCTGAGCACATCAGTGAAAAAAAGATCATCTTTGTGTTGAGTTCTGAGTGTAGAAAATGCAGCCCAAAGCAGTAGATGATATGCTCATTACATGACCTCCCTGGAAAAATGAGCTACCAGGAAGAAAAGCTACTCATGAACCACAAAGTCCCTGCTTCAATAGTTTAGATAGAAGAAGGCCTTCAGGGCTTGGCTTTGGAACATACACACCTTGAGTAAGGAGGAAAAACAGCCAGGAAAAAATGTGAATTTAATGTAAATAATTATATTTGGTCTCCCGTGTTTAAACATTAGAGTGTGAAAGGCTTTCTTTAAGCAGAAAGTCACTACCTGGTCCCTCGTGGATCCTAACCCAAGGGAATGCACCCCTCCCACCTACCAACATCTCTGCCTTTAATGACTCCTCATGAAGACTAAGAACCTCTTGCACTTAGCCTGTTGCACTGCAAGGAAAATTCAGGACTTGCACACAAGGAGGGAGGATTTCTGTTCCAGGACCATGATCCTTTTTCAGCTGGCTGCTATGCTAATAGTCACATTTGCTTTGTAACCAAAGTGTGCTGGAAAATTTCCCCAGTTTGATTATCCCTTCCAGAGCTGGTGAAAGCATGCATCACTTTTTTACCAAGTTATCTTGTTTAATCAGGACTAAGTAAACATATTACACACTAATAATAAAATCACTGGAAATTCTCTACTTAATCTCTCCGATTTTTTTTAAAGGGTTCAAACAAAGACCAGCATGATCTCTAATCTTATGATCAACAAAGTTACATCACCAGCAGCCTCTGTTTTATCTGTTTACAGATCAGGGTAATGTTGTTAGAGGGTGGTGACATTAACTGTTACTGCATCAGTAGATAGTGCAATTGCACTAGGCAGGCCGACACTTCTGGTTGCAATTGTTTAGAGGAAACTCCAGAGATTATTTTTAATACTGTGAGACGTGGTTGTGGCTGGGAGGTACTAGCCTGAGCTTGGAGCAGATCACAGCGTTGCCACTGAAGCAGTTGTAGGAGCCTTTGATGAAGCCTCCAGCCACACAGAAGTCCCCCAGCTGCATCTCCTTACAACAGCAGCACACACCCTTCCGCTGGGCCAGGCAGCCCATGTTAACTGATAAGGAGAGAGGAATCAGGGACAATGAGCTCAGTCTGCTCCCCACTCCTTTGACATGTTGTCCCTCCAGGTAGAACTTGCCCCTCCGCCCTCTCTCTCTGCCTGGTCCCATGGCGGGAGGGTGGGTGCAGGCAGTCAACCACCAGTCCACGGAGGGGGCACCCCCGAGATGGGGACTGTCTGTACAGGCAGGGTCTGCAGCAGGACTGCAGCATCGCCCTCCCTGCTCCCTCCTTAGGCTGTGTCCTGGAAAGAGCCGCAGCTGATTATCATCACGCCTCCCACATAAGAGGGATGTGCTGGAAGGAACATTACTCCAAAGAGCCTCCCACAGCTCCTTGCTTGAAGTTAAAAGCCTGATCTAACCCTTAACAAACAGGAATAAAGTGCTAAGAAAGGAATTTTAATTGGCCAACACTGTAAATGCTTTGAAGATGCTGTGTCATTATTGACTAACTTTCAGCACACCTGAGCCAGCCAGAGGGCAGCAATGTTGGTTTTGAACCTGGGATATTACAGTTATTGTGCCCTGGCACCCCACTGTCAGTCTGTATCATCTTCTTTTGGTGAACAGGTCCATTGTGCCTCACGGTGTCAATAAAATCTGCCTTGCTTCTGCACTGAGCTTGCAGAGAGGGTGATGCTGGTTTCTTCTCATACCTCTTATGGGCACCATTCCACCACTGGCACATGGCTCACCTATGTGCAGTTCTGGGTATCCATAGCGAGCAGCAGTGTAGCTCACCACCTCCTTATCCCACTTCTTCCCAGGAGTTTCCCCCCTGGGCTGAACAATGCAGTGTGAACTGGTTTTCTTTCATACAGCTGCCAACACCAAAGGAGCAGGGATAGGCAAGGAAGGAGAGTTCATCTGGACTGATGTGAAGTCAGAAGTCTTTGATTTGTCATCCAAATGGGGACCTGAAAGGATACACACCGAGACCAACAAAATGTTCTGTATAGCACTCACATACTAGGTGTTTGTCAGATAAACTGAAGGAATTAAAATCATACTGCACAGCTTCATCACAATGGTTTCCAGCAGACATGAGAAACATCTTCATATCCTCTGCTGAAGAAAGTCTGAAACTCTATTTCCCCTTCTTCACAAGTGACCCAACCACAAGATTTTGGGAGCTAATTCCCTTCTTTCTTTAGAAAAAGGTCCTAAATTGAAAGCAAATGGAATCTGACATTTAGGTGTTCGGTTCCCTTTGGCTTCCATGAGGTCACACTAAAGTCTTAGGAATGCTTCTACTGTAAGATGCAAGAGCCCAGAGAAAGAAACCTCTGTGATTATTTTCTTCCCCTGTAAGGATGTACAGGATCTGAAGTTTATGCACAAAAATTAATGAAGAATTATTTATGGGAATTCTGCCAACACTGATAACAATAAAAGATCACTGCTTTTCATTTTTGGTTTGCATGCATCCAGGGGACCACAGCAAGCTTTTAAAACACTCAGTGCTTTCAGAGGTGTCCCACCCTACAACAAGAAATTTCTTCTGTGCTTTTAAATTACTTGTTACAAATTTCCGAGAAACATCTTTAGTCCCATCTCCTACCCTAGCTGTGCAACCAGTGTGAGAGTGTGCAGTACATGTATGCAGGAATAACCAGTGCTAGAGGCAACTGCAGTGGGGATAAGGCAGTGACATGGTAGATGGACAGACATCCCCTCTGAGGACGGGAAAAGGGTTCCAGCACCCTCAACCCCACCAGTAGGCCGCCTTGGTGGCAGCTCAGTTCTCATGATGGCAAAAATGACAAAATCCTACAAAAAGAGTTCTACCATTACAAGAAAGTCTGTTCATTTGTACATTCACATTTCAGTGAGGGCTTTAGAAAAGTCAAGCCTATTCCTTTAAAGGTCAGTACATGGTATATGTGTTGTCTTGAGACACTGTAATGCCTGAGTAAAAATAGACTGTTGAATGAGGGACCTTCTACAAATGAGTTATCTAATAGCTTTGATATTGTTGTCAGCACAGATTTCATGGATGAGCTGAAACTAGCCTGAACTTGCTGTGCCACCCAAGTTCATCAAAAACTGCAGGAGGAGCTTGGATAGGGAGGGGAGAAAGGCCCTAATGGTGATTCTCACCACCTTTAAACCTAGGACGGTTGTCCAGAACAGCCTCAGTGATCTCTTTGTGGCTAGCCATCATCTGGAAGAAATCATCTGAACCATCACAGTTCCCAGACATGAGACCATGCAAAATAGGTGAGAGACAAGTATACAGAATCCAGTAACATCAGCCTGAGAAAGTTCAGGTTGGATGTTTTGTTCAGACAAGCACTTCATATACATCATGACCTTCAGAGACTGTAAACTCTTATCCTGTTGAGGTTATTTTAAATCAAAGGCCAGTGTGCCAGCAGCTGCACAAGTGAGGAATGCCTAAGAAAATAAATACCAGTTAGAGTGCTATTTAATGCCGTTAACTGTAGTGGGTGGAGGCTGGAGGGCAGTAGCTTTTAACAGGTTTTATTTGAAAGACTAACTCAGTGTGGTTGTCACGACAGTTGTCTTTGTGGCTGAAGTTGTATTGCTAACAGATGGAAATCTGGCAGCTTTTTCTAATTTATGCAGATGCTTTGCAGAAGGAGTTACCATCCTAAGTGATTCTAACATTAACCTTACACAAACCTTTCTCCACTGTGTTAATAAACAGAACATTTTAGGGCTGTTCTGCTGAAAACACTCAGAAATGTTCAACTCTGCCTTCCTTTTCATCTCCTCAGTTACTCTTCCAATTTAGCATGAAAATTCTTTTACACAGAATCTCTTACTGAACTGAGAATTGGAAATGTAGCAAAAGTCATTCTAGTCCTCAAAATATCCTTTTTAATTATAAAATTACCTACCAGGTTGTATCTTCATTAATGAGCTAAACTTGTGGACTGTCTTGTTCTTGAAAACTGGCATTCAGTACAATACCTAACAAGAATGATTTAACGAGAGAAGTATCTCAATTGGCAATCATTTAAAAGGACTGTATAATATTCTTAATAGCTGTGTAATGTTTCATCTTTTTGCTTTGATTGGCAGTTTTTTAATTGTTAACACTCTTTGCAAACTGGCAACACATTGCCTCATTCTAATCTGCAGTGAGCCCAACTGTAGTACAGGCAGTCTTGGGAACAACACACCACCAAGACATTTTGTAGACACAGTGTAAGCTATGGGTCTCTGTCCTTTACAGCAGATTTTAGGAATTTAAGAGACTATATAGTTTTGGTTTTCCCTTTGACAGTTTTCTGAGCATGTACATACTGTGGAACTTGATTAAAATGCATTTGTATAATTAGTGTCCTGATGAGCTAAGACGAGTAAAGGGGATAATTGCTATTACAGTCATTGCTCTTGGAGATAACTGATAGCATGCACAAACACTGTAGGTGGGTTACACACAAGAGCAAAACTCCTGAAACATATATACACTACTCACATATATATGTAATATTTTAGCATTGGTAGCTGAGGGCACTAGTCATGTAATTCTGTAAGAAACACAGAAAAAAAAAGGAATATATATATATAATATAGAGACAAGTAGACCATTTTAGTATTTCAGAGAAGGAGTCAATATTAGTTTTGATTCTTTGAGCTTTATTTGCATGACTCATTAGACTTCTTTTGGGTCTGAGCAATCTAACTTGAAACAAAAAAAGATGTCTTCCCTGAAATAACGCATTCACAGTAGAAACTAAATAGAGGAGCTAGGTAGTAAAGTTAGATGCCTTATTCAGGCAGGCCAGATTTTTCTCTGGAGACTTTCAAATGCATTTTCCAATGGATATTGTCTTTACAGGAAACAAAGACACTTTATTTTGGAGACCTTTTCCATCACTAACCTAAAATGTAGGCACAAGTCACTTTGGTCAAGAAGATGGCTATCCTTTATTCCCATGTTTACAAGGAACCCAACTGATCTGCCACCCAGAATTTTTACCATTTCAGGGTATAGTCTTGAGTGATGGCCGTTTCATATAGTCTTCTCATCAGCCTCAAGGCACAGAAACACCATGGGCAGAAAAAAAAAAAATGAGTGATGGTTGAGGTACTGAGATAAAATTTGCAGGCCTGTAATTTGGGCTTCAGTGAAATGGCCTCTGTTTCCTGCCTGGCAAAGGCAGGCAGCTGTTCCAGTGCAGAGAGCAGCTGCCTTAGTAGGGCAGGGGTGCTTGCCTTCTGCTGCTTTACAACCCCAGGAAGGATCTTGGCTGCATATTAGTATCCCTTCTTTTTCCCTAGTGATCTAGGCAGAAGAAATCTCAGGTTGTGGTGACTAAACATACCCTGGAACTACTTGTAAGTAAAAGTTTCCACCTCCCTCCTGAGGGATCTGTATAATTTTTCTGGATGATGTTGCTGAAGTGACCAGATCATTTGCTATTTCTCATTTATTTATACAGGCTTCTATGTCAGGATGCTTCATCTGCCGAACATCAAGAAAGGGAAAACTCTCTCTTAGATCACCAGAAGTTTAACAGCCAGTGCCACAGACGACTTCTGCTGAAGTTCTTTAAAAGGGATACAGACATTCATGTGACAGAACAAGAGCTGTGCTACAATGACTGAGGAGGATGAAATGAAATGAGGATTGTAAGAATATGTCCAAATTCCTCTATGAAATGACAACTCAGCAAAGGAGACAATCTCTGCTTGATCACAGATCTTGTTTTTCCAGTACTGAGACTGGAAGGTTGCTGACTTCCTAGAGAAGTTTAGGAGTGCACCCGGCTTTCTCTGAATGGGCATGGGAGAGCCAGTGGCCACTCCTGAAATCCAGGGCAATTTGAAATAGAAAGGTCTTTCAGTTGCTTGACAAATGTTATGAGAGTCCAGAGGGTTAGACAATATGTCAGGTGGGAAGCACTGTTAGTTCCAAACAGTTTTACGAGAAATCTAAACCATAAAAATCCAAATTCTGTGCATAAGTAATACTACACAATTGAGTCTAGTAAGCATTTATAGCACTTTGTGCCTCAGGCGTCCTGTGAACTAAAAAAGATCAAAGGCTGAGTGCCCTCAGCACTCAGTCAGACCCTCAAGAAGGGGTCCAATATCCCTCCTAGCTGATGGCTGCCTCACAGGAAACACTGAGCAGATTGAAGAATAGGGCCCCAAATGCATATTTGGCACCCAGTTAAATTCTAGAGTAAGTATTTAGTATTTTTTTAATCAGCATTTTCTATGTCCCAGAATAAACCACAGCTAAAAGAAATCACATGTGTCTGTTTTAAATCTTGGTCATTAATTAATTAGCCTGTCACTAACTAACAAGATGTCTTTAGAAGAAGAGTATGTCTATCAACTGCTGTTATTTTTCATGTTTCTGTTATTTTTTTCCTTCAACGGGCCACTTACTCTGTATTTCACTTACGAAACTACATTACGTACACAGATAGATAGATAGTAATAATGCATGAAGTATGTCCCCAGCTGTTTTCAACTTTTGTGTCACATGTAAACACTGAGCTTTGAAATAACTTATGTTAACTTCTACTGAGAATAAGTTAATTCCGAGGCAGACTGATTCTAAGTGTTTTAAAGGCTATAAGTACATGTGGTCTCGAGTTTTACATTTCGTATTTAATCTCAAAACAAAGTTAAAACATTCATATGTCTAGCTAGCAAGCTGTAAATCAGGACCGTCTCCTCATGATACTTGTACTCTCATAGGTTTTATACCCATACTAAAAAGGCATCTCTAACATTTGCAACACATTAGACGACTTGCTGTGCAGATTTCCCCAGGTAACAAAGTGCCCTGTCAAGTCCTGCACTGTAATTTCACTTGATTCTAGACAGAGTAACAGCAAATGCACAATGTCACATTGAAAGAAACCCTCTATAAGTTTAAAAAATATGTAATGAACATCTGTCAGCCACAGTCATTTCTCTCTTCAAACCCAAGAAATAGGCAGCCATCAGAAGTATAATTATGAATCAAATGCTATTATTTGTAGTAATCAAAATACCAGACAAAGGCCTAAATTCTGGTCTGTTCTTCTCCATATTCTACTCTTTCTCACTGCCTGTGGTGTTGTAGGATACATTCATTTGGAGATGACATTTTCTTTGTATTCAAAGATTTATCAAAACTGGAGTAGACTTTTTAAATATGTTTGAGCACACAAAACAAGCAGCGCTTTCACACACAATACAGTTTTAAAACTTTATAATCAATTCCTTGGACTGATCCACATACAAGAGGCCACAGCAACTTTGCATATAGAAACTTTTAGGGAAGATTTACATTTTTAAAGGGTAGAATCTAGCCTTGCACAGAGCAGCCATGCAAATAACTTCAGGTTAAGGCTGGAAGCCATGCTGAAAGAGGCTATGCTAGGAGTGTAATGAAAGTCATGGGAAATCACAGGGGTAGACTCTACTTCAGACTCTACTCCAGCTTCCAGGAGGTCTGAAAAAAGGATGAGGCAATGGTAGATAGTGGACTAGAACCTGTTTTTCACTCCAAGATGTATGCACAATCCACAAAATTACAATTCCTTACTGCCTGTGTTTTCAGTGACAGCTGTTTACTATAAAAAATAAAATTAAAAAAAAAAAAAAATGAAATATAGATTTACAAGGCTTTTTTCCCCTTTGAATATAGGCCTTGACAAGTCATCTGTAAAAGTCTTTTCTAAGCAGAACATTTAGCAACCAGATTACACATCTTTAACACATGGCTGTAGAGGATCAGTTTCAGCTAGAATTTTCTGAAGTGACTTTTTTGCCCTTCTGAAATTGTTAGTCCATTTATTCCAGCTAATTGACATTCAGTGCTTCAAGTGCTGGGCTGAATGACATCCAATGCAATGAGCTAACATTTTACAAATTGAACAAAAATTAGCCATGCCCAAGATTTTTTAACATTAACCCGTAGCAAAGGAGCATGGTACATGACACCAGGATGCCAGTTATGATAAGAAGCTGAATTCTGTCTCCCTTGACCATGAAATCCCAAGTTGGTAAACAGAGCTAAGTGGACTGTAAACTCAGGATGAGAGGGAAGAAGGGCCTGGTAATGATACCATTAAGTTTAATAGATATGTGGACGGTATCAAAGTTCCAACTGCTACCCAAAAATGTAAGAATCAAAAACATATCTATATTTTTAATGTAATTTTTTTTTTCAAGCTATACCTGAAAAGAGAGTAAGATCAGCCCCTAGATTCTCACCTCATGACCTTCGAGGAGAGCTTTTCTAAGGGACACTTGTTAGGGAGATAAGGCAAGACACTGCATTTGGAGTACAGGCTACAACAAAAATGTGCATACTTCCTCTGGAGTCCTTGCTACCTCAGCCTGTGACACACCTGCAAAATGTTATCACGAATCTTATTTCCGCTGATCCTTTCAGGAGGATATCAAACCAGGCTTTAGTGTTTCCCTTCCCATCACCTTGAACACATTCACGATTTGGACAAATGTAAAATTAACCTCTTTTTCTTCCTAGAAAAATTAGTGACTAAATGATTTATTTTTCTCTGTACCTCTAATTGCACATCTAATCAGCTTGGTAGTGAGCTCTTTGTTCAGATAATAAAATTGTAGAAGAAGTCACTGTTAAAGTCCATTAACTCAGACGAATCTTAACATCCAGTATGCCAATTCAAAGGTCAGAAGCATATTTCCACTGGCATCTTTCAGTGTATTTGTACATAGGGGTGCAGACCTAATCTTTAATCCTGCTAAGAACTGTGCACCTTTGAGTAAAGTATTCATATTTATATTCTCGTCTTCAGCCATTTTTCTCCCTCCTTATCAAGGCAATTTCATTTATGCAGAGATATGTATCCATTTAAATATGTTGTGTTTATGTCTTTTCTGTTTTTGTTTTTTTTTTTTTTTTTTAACTATCATTTCATGGTTACTGATTACAAAAAATAAAAAGCCAATGTTACCTAGTAATAGAAAATTTGGCAGCCTCAGCTGAATCAACTGCCCTTGGGAGACCAGTAACTTCATTGTCTTGGTTGATCCTAATGTATTACAGTCACACCTACTGCAGCTCGTGCAATCAATAATATTTATGCATACTCTGCACAATATTTATACATACTCTGCCTATATGTTCTGATTAACATGGCTGTCCTCCTCCACCGATCCTAGCAATCAGCTAAAACAACTGACATTTCTAGTGTGAGACCAACTAAAAAACTCTTTTAAAAAAGTTTTGTTTTAAAGCTGACATGTGCCAACTGAACTGTGTTGTAATTCACTAATGTTTCCAATCCAGTTCAGAAAACCGTGGATCCCCTAAATATGTAATTCATTTTCCTCAAAAGAAGAGCTTAAAATGATAGTCTGTTCATCTATTTTCTTCATCTGTTTTTTAAAGGCCCTGGCATTTGCATGTGTGTGTTTTCTTCATAAAGTGGTAGAATTCTTGAAGGAAAGTAAAGAATCAAGTACTTCTTATCAATGCACAGAATGGCAGTAAAATGAGCACCAACAGCTGAGGTAATGCTGTCTACCTAGACATCCTGACATTGCACCCATCTTAGTCAAAGACATTTTAGCTTTTTTAATCTATTTATTATCACCCTTTTCTACTGAGGCTATCAATTAGAGCATCATTTGTTCTCTACCAAGTCAGGCTTAATAAACTAATCAAAATGAAGATTGGTTCTTCCTGAGAAAGCAGTGTGGAAAAATCTTCTATTAACTTCCAAAAATTGCTGGATCACCCTAGAACCCATGAAATATGTTCTCATTGATAGAATGTTGTAGCAATAACAGGGAAGGGAAAAGCAGAAGTCATAGCTGTTACTGGTATAAGTAGTACCAAGCAAATTTGAGTGTTAGTGGTTTCAGGAGGGCACTCGGCAGCACTCTCTGACCTTCCAGTAAAGACTTCTCAGTAGCTCCTGAGCTGAACTAGTGACCTAAAAGTCACAGGCATTATATCACAGGTCTGTGAGTCCTTTGGGCTTACATGTTTTTAGCATGCTCAGAGTATTTAATTCTGACTGATATGGAGCCATCAGAAGGTGCTCCACATTCAATACATAAAGAATGTTTTTTTATTGAGTAGTTTGTGTAAATCAAGATTCAAAGGAACAAGGTTATTTCTCTGATTAAAATAATGTAAGTAATTATTATGAAGATTTAGAGAGGTGATGTTAATTGTACTGACCTCTAAGAAAGAATTACCTGCTTGCAAGGACTAAGGAACTGTTCTACATGTTGTGTATCACCATGATTTCTAATTTATCCACTACAAATTATATGTGCTTCTCCTGCATAATAATGCCATAAATGCACTTGGCACTTTTAACCTAGAATCTGAATATAGATCCTTCCCAGAAAGATCTGTAAACAACAAGAAGAAGCCAAAAGTGAGAAAATAAATAAATTGTTCTATGATGGCCAGAATATAATTTACGCTGTAAAAATTAGCTGGCTAACTATCCAAAGAATATGGGATTGGCATGGATGCTCTTTGTAGGGATTGAAGAGGAAGTGCTGTCAGATAATGGCAGAGTAAAAGGATCCCCCAGCAAGGAGAAGCTTGTCACAGGCACTGCGGGAAGTCTGGCAAACATGGAGGTTCAGGGGAGAGGGATATAGCATCACAGCAATGGGAAAGTATTTTTTCCGTTGCACACTGAATAAGCTGAGCTGTGCGAGACTGGGAGGAGGGGGCCAGAAGGAGTTGGTCACAGGATGGTTACCTGCATTGATGCCTCTGTAGCTGGAGATGAGAGGGAGAGTTGAACTTGGGAGACATGAAAAAGAGCTACTGAAGTAGAACATTGGCCTGGGTGTGAAGGGAAAAGGAAAGAGAAAAAATCTGTCTTCTTCCTTAAACAATAACATTATGTGCAGAGGGTTATAAATAATAACAGTGCTGAGAGAGGATAAGATTGTTCCTGGGTTCATTCTTCAGCAAACAGAGACCAGTAGAAATCCTTGGTCCTCTGTACATAGGTGAGTACCAAGAAGAATGGCACAATCACACACTGCTCTTCCTCCAGGAGGAAGAAGAAGCTGTTTTTTGAACAGGGCTATAACTATTCAGGGGCTACAGATGTCTTCCAACTAGTGAATAGGAATTAGCCTGATAGTAGTAGCTAAGAGCATGGGTAGAGGTTGCTCAATGTTGTAATAGTCAGTTTTAAAGTAACAGCTCTGTTAATGTTTCAAGAGGTGTGCAATCACTGCAGGTCTTCACTGTGGCAGAAAACTGAGCTCTCTTAAAGCAAATGCCATTGAAGGATGCTTGGTGCTAACACAGCTGCTTGTAAAACTTAGCAGGACACTTTGGGAACATGAAGACTGAAGTAGCAGCTGATGCTGTCAAATTGGAGACATACCACATTTGAAGTGATACAAGCCCTTTCCTACTGGATGTTTCCTTTCTGAACTTTAATATTTATTTTAACAAAGTTATGGCTAAAAGAAAATCACAGAAAGTCTTTGTAAGGCTCACTACAGGATTGAGATCGTCCCTCAAGGCATGTTTCATAACAATTGCATCAACAGTTTCCTCACAAAATATTTTCAGAAATATTGTGTGCTACATTTGAACTGCCACAAGAACAAGGAGCTGTCCTTTTAAGCCAAATTTCCACCCCTGTGCAGAACTAATAATGAAAACAGGAGCTGCCTTGAATGAAGCTCTGTTTTATGTAGCTTTCTTTCCTCTGAAATTCTGACTAGAAATTTTAAAAACTACCAATTATAAGTCTGTTAATTTACATGATCCTTGTCCTTTATTTTGTATAATTTAGAAATGGTGATGTATACAAATGCAACGAGTGTTAAGGGCAATGTGTAAACTCTGTGTTTCTGATGTTCTGCCTGTTACTGGGTTTAGTTTTTTTAGTGTTTTATTTTAGCTTATAAATGAACAAATGTTAAAAATTCTCAAAATTACTTCAGCTACCTTTAGAAGGTTTTAAAAAAAAAAAAAAAAAAAAAAAAAAAAAAAAAAAAAAAA
>NC_048893.1:185601660-185614185 GCF_011077185.1 Oxyura jamaicensis
TTTTTTAAAAAAAAAAAAAAAAAAAAAAAAAAAAAAAAAAAAAAGATTGTTCTTTCCAATACCCTTTTGAAACATTTCCAAACTTTTATTTTATACCTCCTGGGCCATGTGAAGTTATAATTAACAAAATCTTGTCATCAAGAGCTTCCTACTAAATTAAATCATTTCACAGAGCCTTCTCTCCATTTAATTCTCTGTAGCTGGATGTTTACTGATGAGTCAATTAGCCACTACTTTGTTTGTTCTACTTAATGTCATCACATCACCATGAGATCACACAGCAAACATTCATCAACAGCAGCATTGTCATGTCTGGCTGGCTGCTACAGGCTGGCCTCAAACTGCCCCCATCCAGGAGGCTGTCTGGTCAGTGACCTTGGTCTGGCTGCACCATAATCAGCAGGACCTGTATCGGACATGGGGGTTAAAAATAACTGTAACTGTTGGTAAGGATCACCTCTACCTACCTCAGGCATGACCTAGGCAGGTAGAGTAGTTTTCAAAGGCAGCCGTGACAACAAACCAAGTACAAGTGATATGATGTCTACAGACGGGACAGACCTTGCTGCATGGTGACAGTGATTGCAAGGAGAAGCTATATTTTTAGAGCACTGGCAATTATTAGGGTGCAAGGTAGTAGATATATCCACAAATATCACTGAGCTGGCATAGTTCAGTATGTTCTAGATATGTTGATATACATCACCAAATACAACTGGGTAAACAGTTGTTCTGTGTGCATTGAGTGGCATCACCATAGTGTCCAATATCTTCCAGCTGCACAGAAGGTGTTGAATGCTGTCATTCAAATTTAGTGGCTGAATTACTGCAATGCACACCTGCCTCATCCTGTCCTCAGAGGCTGTTTTCTCAAATACCTGTAAATGGGCAGAGTTCAGCTAAAGACATATCAAGTGCAATGAGGTATATCAGGGGATTATATGTTTCAGAGCTTTTTAACAGAAGTGCTGTAAATGTAGAATGCACTGGCTATTGTTTTGGCTGCTCTAAGCAGAAGGCACCACATATGTCACTATGAAGACAAGTTGGGTATGCTGGCATTCACACAAACATGTAGGTCAGAAAACAATTAAGCTCTGATGCTAAAGCCATACTGGCTTTTACCTTTGTCCTGGTTTCAGTTAGGACAGTTATTTTTCCTCCTAGTAGCTGGTAGGGTGCTATGTTTTGGATTAGGATGAGAAGAGTGCTGATAACATGCTGATGTTTTAATTGCTGCAGAGCACTGCTTATACTAAGCCAAGGACTTTTCAGCTCCTCGCTCTGTCCTGCCAGCGGGCAGGCTGGGGGTGCAGTAAAAGCTGGGAGGGGACAAACCCAGGACAGCTGACCCAAACTGGCCAAAGGGGTATTCCATACCATCTGACGTCATGCTAAACAATATATAGGGGTGGCTAGCCGGGCTGGGGGGGGCCGGCTGCTCGGGGTTGGACTGGGCATCGGTCAGTGGGTGGTGAGCAATTGCATTGTGCATCACTTGTTTGTACATATTATTATTATTATCATTATTATTTTCTATCTTAATAAACTGTCTTTATCTCAACTCACAGGCTTCACTTTCCCGTTTCTCTCCCCCATCCCAGAGAGGGAGGGGGGAGGGTGAGCGAACGGCTGTGTGGTGTTTAGCTGCCAGTCGGGTTAAACCACAACAACCTTCTACACAGAGGGCCACTAAAAGGTGTTTTGGGCCATGAAGAAAATCTTCATTGCCTCTTAGCACCTACAGGCCAGTTGCTATTTTACCTCATAATCTGAATGCTGAAGCACTGCAAGTCTTCTTTTGTAAAATTCTGGGGAGCAAGTAGCTTTTGCACAAAGTCAGAATACCAAATCCCAGCTGAAGCCTTTCAGATGACTTTCCTTACAAGCCATGTAAGCAACATTCAATAACATGTTGCTGACAATGATCTTGTCCTTCCAAGTGGAATAGTGTAGAGCTTCCTGGGTTATAGCTTACAGTTAAGTCACACAACTACAGACATTAAAAATGAGGGTGTTCGCTGTTGTTTTGTTTTGTGTTTGTTTTTTTATTTTATTTTATTTTCCAGTTCAGTAAGGATAAGATAAGATCCTCTCACAAACATGTCACAAATCTGAATAATTCTCCAGAAGCTCCTATCACATTCTGTGGTTTAAACAAGTAAAACTATTGGGCTCCAGCCTGAGAAACTGCATCTAGGTGGGCTGGATGAGGCTAGAGGGTCTTGTCAATGTCCCCTTAATAACGAGTGCTATTTTCCTCCCTTCTGCAAGTCTTTTAAAACCTAACAACCCATCATCAGGTTTTAGTAGAGGGCATAGGAACAGCAAGGAGCTGTTTCAGGAGGAATAAAAATTAATGTTGATACCCAGTCATGAAGGATATTGAAGTTAACAAGGTCAGTCCAGTCCTCAAATTCTGTGATTTAGGGAAGTGAGAAGAATCAATCAGTTCCACAGCACTTACCAAATGGTCTGTGTCCTCTGTGTGGTGCAGGCTCTAGGTCCTAATAGTATTCTGGCACCAATGCTTACTAACAGTGCAATTTCAATAATCAGCATATTTTGTCAAATAATTGGTAGGCTGATGGTTATGAGAGGTGACACTGCCAATATCTCATAAAGGCTGAAAGAAATATTTCCCATTTCCACGCTGCATAAACAAAGCATGCCAGACAACCTCAGGAATGCTAATGATCTCCAGTACTTTAATATATTAAGTATTCATCAATTGAGCGCAGACCACAACAATGTTCTGAGAGTTCTTAAACACATGAGAAACACATGAGAAATGATGTAAAGTTTATATGAGCTCATATAATATTGGTTGGTTATAGAGTCAAGCATAAGATCATAGAAATCAGGTCATGTGTACCATATCTTTCCTACTACAAGGTTGTGCCCTACATTATATTTGCTGGTGCCACATCCAGCCCAGATTTAATTGACTCAAGCAATGAGTCATCCACTACTTCCCCTCCGGCATTATTCCCCAATCTAACAGATGACATTGTTGGATTTTTTTTCCTGATAATCAGACTTCTCTGTCCTTAATTTCATCCCATTATATAATACTTCACACTTATGCAGTAACTGCCATCCAAAAGCCTTGCAAGTGTTAATTGAGTTTCATAACAGCCCCCCATGAAATAGACAAGTTCTGAGTCAGAAATGCAAAAACCTGAGTTACTTGCTGTAGGGCATATGTGGGATCATATCAAGCACAGCTGGGTCTATCTCATTGACTGGGAGCTGTTTTTTTATGCAGTTTATGCAATAATCAAGTCATAAGAGCTCTTTTATAGGATATATCTCTAACCTCTCTCCTACCAAGGTCTGTTTGCACCATGAAACACATTTTACTCCTTCATTAGCAATTGTGCTTTTCAAACATTTATATGTATATCTCTCCCTAGTCATTATTTTTGTACTGATGATATTTGCTCTATCTATAAATAAACCAAACGCTTTATTATTTTGTTCTTTCCCAATGACTCTCTGATCCGGAAACATGTCTTTGCAGATTATGTGCCCAGAATTATACTCTGTGGAGTTTATGCAGATAAGCCATGCAGTGACTGCTAGCCTCCTGGGCTGTGACGTTATATGAGGGGCATAATCCAGCTGGCTTGCTCTGGACATAGTCAGCAGAGACACAGTAGCTCTTTGTGCATGTGCTGTTAGCCCATTGGGAAGCAAAGTAACATGGATTCAAGTGAGTCTCAATCAAATGACCCTATTTTTCCATGCAGTGTAGCAAAGTATCTTGTACAGTTACCACATCTTGAATAAAGGACCCAGTCTAACAGCTGGAGGACAGTAACCTCTACAGGCCAGCACAGGCCTTCCATCTGACAAACCCTTAATTTTCTTTAATTAATGCATTTATTTGCTTTTAGAATACAAAACTAGAAGTAGCAATTTGTTGCATGCAACAGTGTAGGATCTCAGGTTTCTAACTGAAGCAACTCAAGCAATATTCTAGATGTTAATGAAGGCAGTGAAGAACTAGAAATCTTCTGGCTGCCATGAAAATTAATCTCTTCTCTGGTTTCCATGTCCCTTGCTGACTGTAATTGCTTTCTAAGTATTTCTCTTCAATTTTCTTATTAGATTATGGGTGATATTTATCTAATAACTGTTTTTCTAAATTAGATATAACCTTATTGCTTGTCTCTGTTTCTATAACACCTCCCTCCCAGATTATTTTGAAACATCCTTCTGTTGTCTTCCCTGATTTTGTTGTTGTTTTTGTTCTTGATGAATTGAAAAGCAGAGTAAATGATAAAAATTCCTGTCATGCAAAATTCAAGGTGCTTTAATATGGCAGAAATGCACATTTGCAAAAGTTTCAAAAGTGATGAATGACAACATTTTTTGTTTTTTATTTACATACGACATAAGGTCACATAATAAATGCAGACATTGTCTCTTACTAGCAAGTTTTTCTACAGGACCTTCCCTGAAATAATCTTTATGCCATACTCCATGACAGTAAAAGCAAACTCTCATGAGGAAAACTAACAGGGCAAACTAGCCCTGGAGTATGAGAAAGACTTTTCCAGAGAAAAACGACAATAAGTTCAGAGTAAACTAAACTAGTGATTGTCACACCTGCATACTTAATAGGTGTTTCTGAGATATTTACTTAGCCTTCAAACTGCTTTCAAATAGGTTTACAAAAATCAAGGCTAACATCTTCTATTAACCAGCACTGCTGCTCACTGACCTCATAGAAAAATCTGCTACTTGTACATAATTAAAGGATCTGCAAATTACCCGTCAAGATAAAAAGATCAAGGGCTATCATAAATCTGGCTGCCTCATGGGGTGAGCTCACCAACAGCAGAAAAATATGTGTATTTGCTTTCTACACGGATTTGTTCCTCAGGTATGATATATGAGTTTGACTATTTCCTCTCCAGTATCTGTCATAGAATCATAGAATCATCTAGGTTGGAAAAGACCTTTAAGGCCATCAAGTCCAGCTGTCAACCTGACATACCAAGTCCTACAATTAAACCATGGGGTACTACTTAGGACACAACTGAGTCTGTTTGTATAGGATAGTTTCATTGTTAACAAATGCTATCAATTCTAAGATTCCTAATGCCCAGGCCCTAAGCTTGGGAGACCTCGGGAAGGGCAGAGGACTTGTGCATACAGATGCAGAGAATCTAGAATGTCTTCTCCATATATTTTTCCCCTGATGACAGTTATAATTAGTATACCACAGCCATGCCACTCTGCATTTCTTTTATCATCTTTGTAGAAAATTATGAAAGAAGTTAATCATTTTTACCTTTGTTTCTTATTTTTACTATAGAAAGGTTTGGGGCTGATTACAGTGTGGAATACTGACAGACAGTAAACGCTAAAAAATATATTTTGTTTTGCATCCATTCCTACTATTGTGTTTATAATCAAAACCAATTTCTATTTATGACTCAGTGTAGTTTCAGAGAATCTGGAAGTAAAGCTTCACATTTGTTTTATTCTATGTTCTGTAGCAAAACTTAGAAGTTGAAACCGTATGATCCTGTCAATTTCTCAGTAGTTAACCCCAAATTATTTCTTTCCTCCATCAAACTCTACAATTTCTCTTCATCTGTGAAAGATCAATAAAATAATGGAAGAATCTGTGTATGGCAGTGCAATTTCTGAAAGAAAAAAATAAAACCAGCTTGTTTACAAAAGGCTGTTTGGGGTGAAGAATTCATTTTCATACACTGCAGGCTGTGCAGTAAACAAGAGATGAAGAGATCGTTCAACAAGTCTTCCTTAAGAGAATGAGAATACCTGTTTCTGATCACTTCTGAACAAGCAAGTTTAACTACCCCTAGTTTTCAGAACAGATAGGAGACAAAAATCTGTATCAAAACCAGATTAAGCCTTATTAAGCAAAAATTAAGAACATTATTTTTTTTACTTGATGACATTAATTCCTCTGGTTTCTTCACTTAATATTAGAGTACTATATTTCTTTCTTAATGTGTTAGAAATAGTGATAATGTTGATTTGTTGATTTAAAGTTTTGGGCTAAAGCTCTAGACCAGTCTGATTCATCATAAACTGTTTTCAGGTCAGGAGGCAATCTTTCTAAGTTGTTTGCAAAGAAAGCAGGAAAACATTTTTCCCCATTCTGTTATCTTTTTGGTTGGTTTTTCTTTTGCTTTGTCTTTGTAATATATTATTCTCAGTTGTAACAATTGTTTATAACTAGGTGAACCTCCAGAAACTTGTATTTTTATTCTAGCTCATACACCTTGAAAAACCTTTAAAAACTCTTCCAGGACTGTTGGTCTCATATGTTAGAAAAGTCAAACATAGGAAAGCTAGTAAATTTCCACATGTCCTACATTTATAGCTAGTTATCACTTCTACTTCTCCATGAAAAATATTTTATTTTGCAACCAATTAGATTGCATAAAATATCACTGTATAACACTAAAATTAAGTGTTTTATCTACAGACTGCTTCCAAGAGCACAATGATGTGTCCAGAAGAAAAACAAGCACTTCCGTGCTTCATGTGAGGATCACCTCCTTAGTATATACATCCACATACATCTTAACCTACCTCCTTGATATCCTTGGTGAACTATTGGAGACATAGTCCTATCTTCAACCACTGAGAAAGCTAGTTATGCTAGACAGAAATACTTTTTGCTTTTAGAAGTGAAAGAATGAAGCAGATAATTTACTTTTTAGCATATTGATTTTATCTAGAAAAAAAAAAAAAATCACTTTCTCCCTTTGAAAGTTAGTTTCATCTCAGTTTTGATGACAATGGAGTATCTCATATTTGAAACTTCTATTTCCCCAATACTGACACCATATTTGCTGAGCTATTGAATCAATGGCTCTGAACAAGCACTTAATACAACAGGGACTGATCCCAGTGAGATCCCATTCCAAAGTCTGCCAGTTGTATGCACTTTGTTGTCATATCAGATCCTGAAATACGGGCAGAGCTTTGAAGTGGATCTTCTAATTCTCAAGCAATTTATAAACAACAAATTGTAATTTTTTTTCCAAGGAAATTGTTGGGAATTCTGTATTGGACAAGGGTCTTTTTCAGCATAGGTTTCCCCTTCTGACACTCTTCAAAACAGAAGAGCAAAAATCTCCAAAGTGTCCGGGGCTTGCTCTAACATGGGATGGGAATTTTATCTGAAAACTTAAACATTTTTCCTGGACAAGACAATCCTTCTATGCTCAGCCCCATACTGAAGGAGATCACAAGCACGTAGGAAGCAAGAAGGGTAAATAGGGTAGACATGATGCTTTAACCTCTTCAGAGTGTGGTTTCCAGATTGTCCTTTGACTGTAGTACATTTCCACCACCCACATTTGAGCTTATGCCTTTCTCCACCACAGAAGAGAAGGTTCACAGCATGTTTGATACAACAAACAGCCATGAGCATATGGAATAACCACACCTTTTAATGTTAGAGTGAATGCAGTTGCTGCAGATAATTATGACTGCTCAGAGGTAATCTGTTGTAATACTCATCCAGGCAATCTTAGCTTCCGCATAAGAGCCAAATCTGGGAATATTAAAAATTTAAAGCAGCACTCAAGTCAAGTTGAGAATGTCCAGATGAGTGTTACTACAGGTCATCTCTGTGCCTTTGCTACATTTTCTTGCCACACACGCATGCAAAGCAAAGCATATGAATGACGTTACTTACCATGTCTAACCTAGCTGGATCATGCTAGGTTACTGTCAGCTCCCAGGGAAGCATTCAGTTGCTTCAGTGTAGGCCTTTCATGCCATTTGAGATGGTGTAGACTATCTAGCATGGCCTCCAAGTGTGGCTTTTGAAAGGTGTGGGTCTGCCATAGGTCCTAAAGTCCTTTCTACCAGCTTTGTAAGGGTGCCTTAGATACCTTAGAGCATCTAAAATGTCCTGAGAGGCCTATATTTTGGCAATGGGATCCTGCTCCCAGTTTTGCAAGCTATGGAGAAGATGTATTTTCTGTTTCAGAAGAATCCCCAAATTTGAGAAGATAGGGTAAATCTCATTAGGGCAGGCTTACTTTTGCAGATGTGACAGAGGGTTGGTCTCCCGCATTTCAGCTAGATACATGTTGCCTTTTCTGTACATCTACTTAGGTAGTCATATCTACAGTAAGGAAAAGGACTTCCAGGAAAGTGCTTACTGTCCAGGGCTTTCTTCACATCTGCAATTAAACTCTTTGGGAGCTACTCTGTAATCCAGAAAACACCTCTATGCCTACTGCAGCTTGGAAGAGGAACATGGGACATCCATCCCTTGGGGGTAAATGCATTTAAATGCCTTGCCTTGGACTGCAGAGAGGTGTGAGATACAACCCTGCATGGGGCTGTATCACCTGGTGAGGTGAGGGTGACATGGCCATCACACACCAGCCTCTGCAGCACCCACACGTGTTGGCCTTCCAACTAAGCAGCCCAAAGAGGAAATCCAAGAGAGCAGTTCCCTCCTCAGCAAACCTGCTGCTGGCGCTGGCAGCAGGCTGGTGCTGGGCTGACATCACGGCGAGCCCAGACGGAGCATGGCCCTGTAAGGGGAGCTGTGGGAGCACAGAGGAAAGTTCTCACCTAGCAAGCTTTAAAGGAAAGGTGCTGTCTAAGCTCCCTTACAGTTGAAGCAGTAATGGGCATAATTTAAAGTTGCACAGCTTTAAGAAAAAAAAAAAAAAAAAAGAGTCACATTCACCCTCTTTTTCCTTCTACACTTTCATCTGGTGGAAAATTTGATTCAAAAGGGAGCTATGTACTTTGGAAAATCTGGCTAGTGTGTCAGTTCACTTTAAAAAAGAGTGGAGAACAAAAAAAAACAGCTCCCATGCTCATGATGACCCTTAAGGGAACTTAATTAAATGTGATGGTGAATGAAAGGTAAGCAGTTAAGTGTCTACCCCAGACAGGATACAGTAAGCCAGACTATACTATATGTGTAGAGATAGTGTTTGTTTCTTGCCCCCATCTCTCCTTCCCTCCTCAACTAAGGTGAGCAGTGGAGCAGGGGAGAAGTCATATTCCCAAGTGAATTGCTCTATCAAAATTTTTATTTCACTCTGCTTCTTTTCACTTGTGTCAGGAATCTGACCCAGAACTTGCTCGTCACTTACCAAAAATGAAAAGAAAAGGAAGGAAAGAAAGAAATCCTGTGCAGACGGGGGTCATGTTCCAGTGAACTCATTCTAAACATAACTTTTTCATTTCAGCGCTCCTGCCTGCCTGGTGGCTCAGGGCTTAATGCCTCTATTTCCATCACTCTCCAACCCTATAAAGAAAAAATATCTGTAGCATACAGTAATAAGACAGCAAGCTTTATAGGACTGGGTCACAAGTATTTTCATCTAAGTTGAATAATTAACTTGTCATCATTTTGCTTTGCCTCCTGCCACTCCATTCTCCACTATAGAAATTTGCATTTGTGCTTCATTTTCACTCTGCTTCCTTAAAATCTCCTTCTAGTGCCCTCTTCTGCAGCTGCCCATGGGTCCTCCAGAACCTTAGGCTAGTGGGACCAGGCTGAAAACATCCCATGCTTTTCTGAGTGAAGGGCTAGCAGCCCACAGTTGGAGCAAACCAGCAACACAACAGGCAACAGCCTCAAAGAGCTTGGAGCTTGTTTGAAACCTATCTTTTCTGTGCTTTACCTAGTGCTAGTCTGGGGAACTGCAAATTGGCATAATATGGCTGTTAGTGCATTACAGATCTGGTGAAATTGAAAATAGGGGACTCTTTTTAGAAACCTTGGGCTTTTTTTGCCTTTTCTTTTCTATAAAAGTGTTGATATCTTAATTTTGTTCTCACACATCACTAAAACATTGGGCAGGGAGTCAGGACAATTCCTGGCACAGGATTCCCGGCATGACCTTGATAACTTACCCTAATTGGATTGTGCTGATGCTCAGCAAACTCTGAAAATAAGACCACAGAGGTACCTAAATATAGATGAGATGTCCACATTTCACTTACTGAACCTAACCACTTTGCCCTCCAATTTCCCCACTTTCAAGAAATCAAGCTAATAAGATTTTATCTATCTCAATACTTCCTTGAGCCAAGAAACTGCAGTGACTAGCATAAATTTTTAGCAGAATTATGTTAATTCATTTTCAAAGACAGTTTAGGATGGTAAGAAAAAGGTAATATATAAATGCAAAATATCTCACAAACCTTTTTTCTTTTTTTTATGTCTTAATATATATTTCATGCATGCAAATGTATGTATCAGACCTTTGTCTTACTAAATGCAGTCAAGAAAGTATTTCAAAGCAAGTGAATTAGTATTAACTTATTTGCCTGTCAGAAAAACACTACTATCTGCAATACAGATAAAGAATGAGAAACAAATTGCTGTTACAGAGAGTGACTTCACTTTGGAAGTTGTGCTCAAAATCTCACACTAACAAAATGTCACAGGCTTTCTAATAATTATAGATCATAAGTTTCTGACACAGAAGGTTACTTTGCTTTGGACTTCATATGATGGATAAAGATGAATTAATCACTGGAGTAGAAGTTGTTTGTTGCTTAGGAACCAATGATCATGACCTCATTGCATTCAGAATACCCAAACAAAGGATATCCCCAAAGCATAAAATATAAGTGATGTTTCAGAACGACTACTTCCAAAAATCTAAGGGCAATTCTGAACCACATCAGCTCAAAGGAAAACATCTACTTTAACAAAATATTTTAAAGGAACCATGCTTACATAACTTTCTACTGAGAGTGCTAGAAGAGTTAGCTGTGGAGATCTTTTTGCCAGTGACAGCAATTTTTAATGAACCTGATGGTGATAATGATGTTTCAAAACACTGGAAGACATTAGGCTTGAAAAAAAAAATAAATAAATGGAGCAACAGAAATCTGGATATTTACAGGTTGATTAGTTATTAGGAAGTAACATTATTTCCAGTCAAAATAATTGAAAACTATGTGTGAATTAATCCATGTCAATCAAGTAGGTGCTGTAAAACAAAATCAGGTTGTAATCTTTTAGATTACAAATACACATAGATAAGGTTACTTAAAGATGTGAATTAAAGAAATAAAACACAATATTCTCACAATATTCTGATTAGAAATATTTTCTTATCTATGGAGTGCTTATTTCGATATAGAAGAAGCTAAATGAAAGCTCTTGAATATTGATAGGGAAAATTCAGTAAAAGGGTGTGTTCCTAGTGGGCTTCTTTAAGGATTGTTACAGCCAGTTGCATTATTCAGCATCGTTATATTCAGCAGGAGTAATAAGAAGAAATTTCCTGCTGATTTAGAGATTAGTGGAACAATATAACATGATGGGAACTGGACATTTATTATGAGCAATCTATTTGTTCAGTAAACTGGAACCCACTGAAAGAAAATACATTTTAATACAGGGCAGTAGAATATGTCTCTGAATGGCTCTTGAAATACTAAGCTATAGCAGATGGAGAAGATGGAGAAGATATAGAAGATGGAACCTAAGCTGCAGGTTTCTATTAGTTGGAAAGTTTTTAGAGAGAAAAAAATAATCTTTTAACTTTCCTGTCTTTTTCCTTTGTCCTTAAGCCTCTCTGACAAGAGAACAGGCACAGGACTGGCTGAACTTTACATTTGTCCAAGCAGAGCTATCCTTTTGTTTTAAATGGAAAATCTTTTGTCTGGTCAAGAAAGAAGTTCAAGCAACAATTCACTGGTTCAATTACACTGGAGATTTGACTAGACTTCTGGTTGATCCTCCTAGTCCTAAACTCTGTAAATCACAAGCAGCCTAATGTCTAAGAGTGTCAGCCGGGAGGGAGATACAGATTTTATTGCTTAGCCTCTTGATGTATTTTACTTTGAACACTGAACTCCAGAAGTTAATTAGTGGCTAGTAGTGACCAGACTTCAGGCCTATGCCCTAGCTGCAAGGCTGCAGAGACATATCATGTTTTTGCTCACTCACTGGCAATGAGGCTCACCACCCTGGCCAATGTGTCCTAGCCTGTACAGAAAAGGTGGAGGACGCCGTCTTACAGACATTCATCCATTCCACAGGTTGGTTCTCGGAGCACTCTGCTAGCAGATCAGACATGTCAGTTTTAACACAAAAAAGGAACCACCTTCCAAAGAAAGGTTTTTGGATCACCATTTGAGATTTGGGCCTTCTTGTCAATTTCCCCCATCCCACCTTAAAGATGACCCCAGATGTCTTAGCAGGTCAGAAATTGTACCTCGGTACTCCCCAGAAAACATGTGTGGTATTGCTGTTCTTCGTCTCAAAAAAAAATAGCAAAGAAAGGAAAGGAAAGGAAAGGAAAGGAAAGGAAAGGAAAGGAAAGGAAAGGAAAGGAAAGGAAAGGAAAGGAAAGGAAAGGAAAGGAAAGGAAAGGAAAGGAAAGGAAAGGAAAGGAAAGGAAAGGAAAGGAAAGGAAAGGAAAGGAAAGGAAAGGAAAGGAAAGGAAAGGAAAGGAAAGGAAAGGAAAGGAAAGGAAAGGAAAGGAAAGGAAAGGAAAGGAAAGGAAAGGAAAGGAAAGGAAAGGAAAGGAAAGG
>NC_048893.1:185614585-185621161 GCF_011077185.1 Oxyura jamaicensis
AAGAGAAGAGAAGAGAAGAGAAGAGAAGAGAAGAGAAGAGAAGAGAAAAGAAAAGAAAAGAAAAGAAAAGAAAAGAAAAGAAAAGAAAAAAGAAAAGAAAAGAAAAGAAAAGAAAAGAAAAGAAAAGAAAAGAAAAGAAAAGAAAAGAAAAGAAGAGAAAAGAAAAGAAAAGAAGAGAAAAGAAAAGAAAAGAAAAGAAAAGAAAAGAAAAGAAAAGAAAAGAAAAGAAAAGAAAAGAAAAGAAAAGAAAAGAAAAGAAAAGAAAAGAAAAGAAAAGAAAAGAAAAGAAAAGAAAAGAAAAGAAAAGAAAAGAAAAGAAACAACTTTTAAATACAACCCAAGTTTTGTCATATACCTACCATGTGAGAGCAGGGTTTATTTTTATATATCCCAGTCCTGGCACATTCTCAGTGCTTTATGTAAGTGTTGCAATGTCATCATCATTGAAATACATATTCTTTGCCAGTTAGTGTGTCGGTAAATTTTTTGTCCTTTTTTTTTTTTTTTTTTTTTTTTGGCATTTTTGCTCTATCTTCAAGCAGAATGGATGTTTTATCTGGTCTGTAAAGTGCTTTCAAATCTTTGTAGTTCAATAACCTGAACTTATTCTTGAAATTATTTACCATCAACACCTCATTTGTGTGGCTTTTTCTAATAAGGTAGCACTAAATCCTTGGTAAATACATAGAACTTCTATTAAACTACACTAAACCAAAGTTCATCTAAATTCTTCTCAGTTCTTCCCTGATTTGGAATAGCAACTCTTGAAAGTGTGCCTTCTATTACATGCTTCTGCTGTTTGAAATTTTTTGATACTTTTGAAATTGCCTTGCTTTTACTTTTCTTTTCCCCAACAATCAATAAAGGTTACTTTAGCTTGAACATTTATTTTAAAGCTTGAACGCTTGAATCTTAATTGAAACATATTTAGTATTTGAGACTCTTCTAAAAATTGATGTTCAAAAACATGAAGGGTTTCCCCAGCATGAGATGGCACATCTGCTCCACAAACTCAGCTCTAGTGTTTACTCACTTCATCCATTTTTCTCCCAGCACCTATCCCAACCCCAGCACCTGCAAAGACAATCCAGACCTAGCAGCATTAAATGGACAACAGGAATGTGCATCGCCAATTCTAAAATCCGTTATGTCAGGAAAGGACAGAAAGGAGGGTCTGAAAAGCGAGCTGACCTTGAAAAAAAATAGCCAAAATGGGCCAAGCCAGCATATGTGAGAGATCTACACAGAAAATATAATGGCAACACTGAAACATTTAAAACAGTCAAAACAGGAAAAGAGTTCAACTTAAGTGTAATCATGCCACAAAAGTTGTCAGAATAGTTCTTGGATCAATTCTTGTGATGCTACTTAGAGTAATGTCAGAGTTTACTGGTCATCTTCCAGAGAATCTACCAGCTGCCCGCTATCAACATTGCAGTGCTCCTACACTCATCTTTTTCTCTTCATTATAAATCTGACTGCTATTGCTTTAAAAGCTCTTTTACCCCAAACAGCAGAGAGGTCCTATTTTTGTGCAGTTATGTTAAGAACATCCATTTTATTAGCAAGTACTTGACCTGTTGCACATGCTTACAACTAGATGAATTCTTAAGTATTTCAAATAAACTATTCTTAATTATAACACTATTAATATGTTAGTGAAAAAAGATGATGATGATGTATTGTATCCTAAGTACTATATAGTGCTACTTGGAAATAGCATTTATATGAAACACACATTCTCCCTGGCAACATAGCAATTGTTTTACACAGTTTAAAAATGCATCCTACTGGACAGCATCCAAAGAGCTGGTATTGAAGGAGGATACAGGTAAATCTGTGGCTGGGTGCAGTAAAGCAAAGGAGATATAAAACTGATAAAGGAGGGTATGGAAAGAACCTTAAGCAATTATCTAGAAACTCAGTGTCTGGTTCTTACCCACCTTGCTCTTTCAGAAGTCATTGGAAGTTGAGCACCTTCACTACAAAGAGCAAGACATATCTACCCAGTTGATGTGTAACTGCAAACCTGCACTTGGAGGCACTGAGTGATAGTGTGAAAGAAGACACCATGTCATTTTAACACTTTCATAGATATGGCTAAAGAGTTTTAAAGATGGTAGAGCACCATGGCAAGAAACTCACTGTCCTACATCTTTACAAAATGCAGGTCACTTCTGCAAGGAATTTGTCACATCAGTCACTAGATAAAAGGAAAAAAACAGAACTGAAAATCTGGATGATTGCAAAGGTTCAAAGAAAAAGAAATTGAATGCAGAGTCAAAAAAGATAAACAAGCAGGAATGACACACAACTTACCACATTTTACTGTGATTCTCACAGAGCAGGGGTGTCTTCAGCCATGCCTCCTGACAGAGTCAGAGGAAAGAAATAAGGAGTAATTGTTTTTCAATGTAACTGCATTCTTACATATGTATGTTTAATTATTACTGTAGTTATTTTACTCAATTACTCAGTTAACTTTCTGCCTGTTGTCACTACAAGCAATTTGGAAATTCAGTCCTAATTCAGAAACCTTTTACTTTTCAGACTGTGAGTAAATTCATCCCTGTCTGAGGAAAACATATTTCAGGCACATCCTGTGATGCACTTTGGGGCTGTGGCACATAAGCAACATTTACAACTGTCTGGCTGAACTGGGAACTTCTTGTACAAGAAAATGAGTTGTTCCCATGGAGCACTGGAAAACAGCCATAGACAGGCATGGATTAATGGGAGCAGTGTCTATGACAATGGCATTTCACCACCCACACCCCCTCTGTGGCACCCAGGTCTGGTACCAGACTACTGTCATGGTCTCATCATGTCACCATCCCCTCACTCTACGCAGGGTGATGTGCAGGTGGATACTACCTGAGATGAGATGCTGAATCTCTTACTGGACTCAGTAATAGTAAAAAGGTAGATAAGACGTAAGTGCTAAACATAATTATTAATGCTAGCAAGGAGAGTTGCTCCATCATCCTATATACTCTTGGACCTCCCAATGTTCAACTGGTAAGTTTTACATTTTTCCAAATAATTTCAGCTTTTCACTTACATTTAGAGAGAGAGGGAGGGATGGGAGGAGGGAGGGGAGACATTCCACAGTTCTGGCTTACAGACCACACCAAAAAGTTCTCAGCACAGCCACGAGCACAATCTGAAACCAAAGATAATTTACTGTGCTATTTCATTACAGAATAAATTGTTTATGATACTTTATGAAACACCCACTCCAATGTCCATGAAAACAGAATCTGTATTCATGAGGCAACACTTATGAGAGGTAGTATAATTTTAGCATCTTGTACTTGAACTATGCTAAAAATGTATTACTTTGTCATCAGGGAGCAGTTATAGTAAAAAAAAAAAAAAAAAAAAAAAATCACAACCTTGAAGACTGGATAGTTTTGAGCTGCTGAGAACTAGGCCAGTTTCAGCATGCTGTTTGCTGGTGGTCTGGTGGTGCACAATGGAAAAGCTACAGCATTTGCCCAGCCTGCTGCCTCTGCCCACCCAGCCCTCTGCAACCTGCCTTCACTCCCCTGCCAGCTTCCACCAGACTCCTGGGCATGGTCCATGGCTTTTGAAACCCTGCAGCAGCTACAGGGACGGTGACAGAAGCTAAAAGACTCATCTCCAGCTCCATGGCCCACTATGAAGCCCTCTGGGTCATACTTCTACCTGGTTATTGCCTGGTTAAAGGCGGTCAGCAAGGGGCAGCTGTGTGCTAGCTGCGAGGTGATGCGTTCCCACATGTCAGCTTTCTGGAACACAGCGGGAGCAGCTGAAATCAGTCAGAAGTGTTGAAGTATGTGCACAATCATCAGAAAGCAAGGGAGAGAGCCTCCTCTAATGAGAGGGAAGGTAAATAGAGCCTGAGAAACTGGAAACATTCTTTGGTTTGGCTTGCAGCGGGGGAAAAAAAAATCTTAAAAGGCATTGTGCACAGCAGAGAGGCCATTCATCACGTGGACTGCACTTCCTCGAGTACAGCAGGGACATGTGGAAGTCTGTCATTTTTTAGGCCATTACTCAAGAGCTTTCCAGAATTTCAGAATATGCTGACCCCTCCTCAATACCCAGCTGACGCGTCCGGGCAACAGGGGGACCCACGTGTATAGGTCACTCAAAGAGCTATGTTTGTATGGAGGAAGACACCAGGCCTCGGAAGCCCACTGTGAATTCAATGCCAGTACCCTGCCTGCATTGGCACAGCCAGCCCTTCCCAGATATCCTGCTGGCCACATACATGAGATAAGTAACCTGGAAACTCAATGAGTTGTAGATGGGTGTCTCCTTTCTGGGCACTTTCCATCAAATGCTGGGCACAGTTCTGGGCACAGTTCCATCAAATGCTGGAACTGATATATTCTGCTATGGGAAGCATTAAAAAAAAATTACAGATACGTTTTAGAACCAGTGGACAAATTGTTGTGTCTGTATCAACATCTAAAAAGATCTGTTTATTTAAATGTGAAAAGTACCTCTCTGCCTTGGCCTCTGAATCTGCAATTCTGGAGCCCAGAGCAGTGTTTGCATTGTACAACCAGTGATAGGCTACAAAATGGGAACTCTGCACATCTTTGGGAGCTGGAGAAAATAGTCTCTACTGACACTTGCGTATTAGGGTTTGACAGGTTTTAAAAGTAATAATTGCATAAAAAGGATCCTAGTTTAGGAGCAACACCTGGCCCTTATCTGTCATTTCACCCCATTTACTAACACTGCCCATGCAAGGTCCTACATACAAATCCAGTTTCCACAAAACTCCTCCAAATTAAGTCAAATTCACTCTAAAACAAAAATCTTTCACCAAATCCCCAACGAGATGCTAAAAAGCTTCAGTAAGCATCAAGAAACAGGTCGAGCAAAGTTTTTTTCCACCTGTGGCTTTGCCTGTAATGTATAGGTAGCAATCATATTTGTTCCTACATTTTTGGCCTCCATTTCTCTGTTAGAAGTGCAGCAGACCTGTTCTGCTAGAGCAGCAGTAGGAGGGAAAGTTTTTTCCAAGAAGCTGTACGCATTAAAATGAACCAACTGCATACTGCACTCAGCAGGAGCAGAGATTTTCTTTCATGACACCAGCCACGGGTGATGCTCGGTGCTGTTTTCTGCAGCCCCATGGGTCCATCCACAAGCTGGCATCAGCTGCACATCCCAGCCTTCAGCCAGCACAGCTTTCTGTGGCCACACATTTGTCTAAATGAAGAGAGGGAAGTTACAGGGGAGAGCCATCAGCTCCATACAAAGCTTCAAATGTTTTTCCACGTTTATAGCATGAACACCTTTGAAAATCCCAGGTACAGGATGAAAGCTGAAAACTCCATTTTGAAAGGGGGAGGCAGAGTTAAGGAAAGTGCTTTTGTCACTGCTGCCACAAAGATTGCTGATAGCTCAGTGACACTGGAGATCCAAAAGGAGGGAGGGCAGCACAGAGCCTGTCAGTTTAACTCTTTATCGGAACTTGTTTAATGGGACTTTATGTTCAGCCATGTGAACTTTGAAATACCCAAGTTCAAATTTCACCTTCAGACTTCCCATCTGTTCTTATTTCATCCTCAGACTTTCCATCTGCTCCCATCAAGGCCTTCCTAATGCCATGCCCAGTCAGACGGTATGGTTTTACCAGGTGCTTCTGTCTTGGAAATTTTATGGTATATAAGAAACAATAAAAATTTATGTTGTACATGGTACCTGTGTTAATTAATTCCATTGCACAACAATGTTTTTTAAGTGATATTGTCCAGAAAGTCTGTTAAAATCAACTGTAGACAAATACTGCTATATTTTATAGCTCCTAGTGCCAGATGGGTTTGGAGTTCAGACATTTGCGCTAATGCATTTTGCACTTAGGTGCTGTGCTGGGAAAAATCGACTCCCAGTGACAAAGAGTTAACACAAAAAGATATTGCGGTTAGCTAGGGGCAGCAAATGCAACGTGGAGGTGTGGTTTTCTGTACTATTTTTTTCTGGAAAGGAGTATCTGATAAGCTGTTAGTATGCATTTTACAAATTAATAAGAAAAAAATATATATATATCTTATTTCCTAATGCTAATATGTAAATATTTTCATGTCTGGAAGAACAAGAATGTGCTGGCTAACAACCAAAGATGTGCTGGATAAAATCCCCTCCACCTGTTCAGAGGGCCATTGTGCTAGAAGGGAAAGATCACAAAATAAGCAGTGTTAAGTCCTTCATCATAGCCAGTTTAGTAAGAATAATTAGTGTACTAGAGAAAGATTCACTGTCCAAGGGCACTCCCGTAATTTCTTGCCTCAAATCACTGAACTCAAATCCAACCAATATTCTACACTCCAAGTGCACACAGTGGGTTACACACTGGGACTTGTTTTGGACAGGGTTTTTTGTTTGCTTGTTTGTTCCACCAGGCTGGGTAAACAAGGCTTTATGCCAAGTGAGAGTTTCCTTCCCTTGACTGTCCCCTCTCCCAAGCTCTCCAGTGGCTGTGCCTCTTACATGCAAAAAATCCAGAATGAGGCCAGGGATTTCACATTTGAACCCAAACACTTTTAGATACCAGAAAACAAGGGCTCCCCGCCCCCC
>NC_048893.1:185621261-185671798 GCF_011077185.1 Oxyura jamaicensis
CCCCCCCAGCAGATTTAAAAGCAGCCTTCTGCAAAAGGTTCTGTCATCTCCATCTTTGCAGGAAGCTCTCTGATGGCCTAGCAGAATTTGTTTTTAAGTGGCAGCTCCATCAGCATCACATCATGAGGGTTAAAAGGTGCAGAGCTGTTGACAGAGGAATGGCCCTCAGCAATAAAAATGGAAAGAGGAGCTTGTCTCAGATTCATTTTCCTCAGAAAAAGAGGAAGGAAGACAGGGAAAGGACAGGGGGTGCAGACCACAGTGTCTATTCATGTGAACATAAAGCTTGGATATTATCTTGTCTAACAATTTTTGGAAGCTGACAAACAGTTACAATTAATGCAGTTCATTTGCTCAGAAATTCAAATGGAAAATTATATCATTGTGAGAATGGGCATTTACAATAACGTTGTGATTCCAGAATACTTTTGTGAATAAAAGAAATAAGTAGAGTTTCCTGCTATTTGTGCTTTTATAATATGTCATGCCTATAAATCTTCACACAGCTGTTGTTCTTTGTCATGATAATCACGAATCTTCATACTTTCCTCAAATTTTAGTGCATGTGATTTGTTTCTGTAAATGATGCCAATGCTGCAATTATCTGTATACTTTATTCCATATTATTTTGTTTTTAAAGTCACAATCTCAGAGAGAGATGATACCTATGTGACTTATTGACTAGTTATGATACACAGATAAAGACTATACAGATATAATGACCATCTTAGAAGCAACCCACATACTAAAATCAGTTTTCATAAACCAGTAAATGAATATTTATGCATAACAAATATATTCATGAACAGAAAAAAGGCTAAATTTGCAATTAATATTTGTGTTGAATAATTTTGATTTACGAATGGGGACATTTTGTTCAAGTTCTCTAATTATAACTTAGTTTGCATGTCTGCATATTAGAATATTCTAATGCAAATTGAGAAAACAAGTTAATATCAAATGTTTCCCATAAGTTTTGAGGTTCTTAGTCTATTTTTTGTCTTTTAAAGAATCTCAGATAATGCACTATTACTTAATTGCAAGTAAGAATCTTTCTAAAACTGACACATGGTTTAACTTTAATAGCTATTACTATGATCATGATCCATTATCATTTCATTCATTGTTCTTTATTTCATTAGTGATGAGGCTGAAGAACTTTAAGAATTAGTTGTAGGATATGAACTCTTTCTTTTCTGACCATTTTGGACACATCCCAGGTCCACAGTGGCCAAAAATTGCTACCATCTGTTGGCCAATAAGCTACAGTGTATGAAATTTGTGGTCAAAAGTAGGCATCTCTCACATACTGCAATTAAATATACTCCCAACTTGTCATGAGTGTAATGTGGAATTACTTCCAGAGAAGGTGGTGGAAATCCCATCAGATTTACGAGTGCAGTTGAAGAAACCACTGACAAAAGCAAGAAACCATATGTTCCCAGGAGTGATCCCATACCAACAGCAGAGGGTTGGAGAAACCTGATGAGTCCATTGCTGTGATAATGCTGCTGGTTATAGCTGATGAATCTGAATAGAACCCTAACACTGAGGTTATTCTTTTTTTTTTTTCTTTTTTTTTTTTCTTTTTTTTTTCTTTTTTTTTTTTCTTTTGGAATACTTGCAAGTTCTCAACACAAAGCTTTTCTGGACTAATATACAAAAGAATTATATACCCCATGCAGCTTCATTGCATTTTACCATAAAGAGGTGAAGAATCCTTATACCAGCTGACTGTATACCATGTGGATAGATATAAATGATTACAAAGAGAAACTAAAAAAGGTTGTCAGCCTCACCTCGGTGCCAGGAAAGGTGATAGAACAGGTCATCTTGATTGCAATCACGCAATGTATGCGGGACCACTGGGGCATCAGGCACAGTAAGCATGGGTTCATGAAAGACATGTAGTCTAGTAGTCTAACTAGACTTCAGCAAGGCCTTTGACACAGTCTTTCACAATATTGTCCTGAAGAAGCTGGAGGCCCATGGCTTGGACAGGTACACTCTTTGCTGGGTTAAAAACTAGCTTGACAGCCAGGCCCAGAGAGTAGTGGTGAATGGAGTGAAATCCTGCCTGTGACTACTCATGAGTAGTGTTCCCCAGGGGTCAGTGTTTGGGCCCATCCTCTTTAATACATTTATTGATGACTTGGATGAGGGAATTCAGTGTACCATCAGTAAGTTTGCAGATGACACCAAGCTGGGGAGAAGTGTCGATCTGCTAGAGGGTAGGAAGGCACTGTAGAAAGACCTGGACAGGATGGGTCAATGGGCAGAAGCCAATGGGTTAAGGTTCAACATGGCTAAGTGTCAGGTCCAGCACTTTGGCCACAACAACCCCATGCAGCGCTACAGGTTTGGAGTACAGTAGTTGGAAACCTGTGCAGAGGAAAGGGATCTAGGGGTGCTGATTGATGCTCACCTAACATGATCTAGCCATGTGCCAAGGTGGCTAAGAAGGCCAACAGCATCCTGGCTTGTATCAGAAATAGTGTAGCCAGTAGGAACAGGGAGGTGATCTTCCCCCTGTACTCTGCTCTGGTGAGGCCGCACCTTGAGTACTGTGTTCAGTTTTAGGCCCCTCACTACAAGAAGGACATTGAGGCCCTGGAGCATGTTGAGAGAAGGGCTATGAAGCTGGTGAAGGGCCTGGAACACAAGTCCTGTGAGGAGCAGCAAGGGTAACTGGGGCTGTTTAATATGGAGAAGAGAAGGCTCAAGGGAGACCTTATCTCTCTCTTCAGCTACCTGAAAGGACGGTGTAGGGAGCTGGGGGTCGGCCTCTTCTCACAGGTAACTAGTGATAGGACTAGAGGGAATGGCCTCAAGTTGTGCCAGGGGGAGTTCAGGTTGGAAATGAAGAGACATTTCTTCTCAGGAAGAGCAGTCAGGCACTGGGACGGGTTGCCCAGGGAGGTGGTGGAGTCACCATCCCTAAAGGTGTTTAAGGACAGGTTGGATGTGGTGCTTAGGGACATGGTCTAGTATGTGATATTAATGGTAGGGTAATGGTTGGACCAGATGATTGTGAAGGTCTTTTCCAACCTTAATGATTCTACGATTCTCCCTGCTGCAAATTTGCTGCCCTCAGACCAGCCTCAGCTTCTCTCATCTTCCAGCCAGATATGCTGGCTGAGCTGCCTCCTAGCTCACTTCACCCAAAGGTAGCTGTGCTAGCTTAAACAATTCAAATAAATATTTTTTGTTTACCTATCTTGTTTTCAATTTTATGGGAGGGCAAACATAGGTGAAGGTAGCAAATACATGATGAGAGTCTTGGGAATCCCAGAGTTGAGGCACATCCCCTGTGAAGATGTGAGTCTGTCTGCGGAGGGCTATCACCAGGGGCCTTCTTGATAACCCATTGCTGAGGGAGGTCTCCAAGACCTAAAGGCTTGACCAATACCAAAATGAAGCAAGTTGAGTGCACCTGAGTACTCAGAGGTCACAACTTCTAACATGCTCTGACTCTCTGTTGTTGGCAGGAGACCTCAGCTCAACAGAGAGGCAGATGGAGCAATGGTGTCAAGGCTCTGGGCAGCTTCAGGGGTACAGGAATGTGCTGGGGGGAGCAAACAGGCTCCTGTCTGGACACTTCCACTTCCCAGGTGCCAAACTGGCACCCACTGGTTTCCAGAGTGCCATCCTCACAATCCTTCTGATTTTCCTTCAGCTTCTGTCAGGGGATACTTCTTCGCTGACCCACACGTCCCCTCCCTCCAGCTCTGTGGTAAGCAGCTCACACACCTCTGTGCCCTCCTCTGTCCCAAAATAAACAAGAAGAGAAACTCTCTTTCTCACACAAAGTCTGGCTTTCTGTATGTGTAGAAAGGAGAGTGATATTTATACATGTCATAAAATCTTAAATTTCATACAGGAAATCAAAATCTTGGAAAGTGCATACACATAACAACATCTAAAATAAGTCATTCTGCCACTTTGTGTCTTCTAGCTTTCCTTGCCTGAGACAGCAAACCAAATCGTGAATGCAGCAGGACACATAAGGGAAAGGAGTCAGATGGTCTATTTTGATAGAAAATAAGGGTGCTACAGTCCTTTTGGAGGTGCCGGGCAGAAAGAGCTGCCACAGGTAGCAGACCTTTGGTGAAGGCATGAACAGCTAACAGATCAGGTCCTTGTTAACATCAGTGTTCATAAGAAGACTTCATTGGTCAAACCTGGGAAAAAGTAGCAAAAACAGAAAAACAAGTTTGCTTACACCCCAAACTAGGAGAAAAATTCTCTTCTAATCCAAAAATAAAAATGTTTTCCCCTGCTGAAGACTCAGTGAATGCAGAATAGGATGGGGAATGCAGTTCATCTCAGCCTCATGCAAGTACCTGTGCTGATTGACTCTGGTTATATGCTTGCGCTGCTCTCTCCCACATCACCCAGATCCTTCACCTGCTTCTTCTCATGGAAATATTAAAAAGTGCACATCTTTCTGCAACACAGGGCAAAATGCAATCCCAATGTCACCAATTTTCTTGCACTGAATTCTATTCATCCAGACATGTAATGGGAGGCTTTAAAGTATTTTCTAAGTTCCTCAGATAAATATTTCTGTTTGTTATATGAACCCTATAAACCACACCAAAAATAAATAAAATAAAATAAAAATCCAGTGTTTTTAATCCCTGTCAGTTTCAATGTTCTTCTTGCTTCCTGTAAATTCTAATTATTTCCTAGGAAACACTTTAAGTTTAGAGAACTTCTTGATCACTAACACTCTGTCAATATGTTATGGTACTAGATTCAAAATGAATCCAGCAGGAGATATATTAACTCAGTTAGCATTTACTGCATTTTCAATTCAGGACAAAGACTTTCCTGGAATCAAACACTTTTCATAATTTTAGTAATTTACAGTGACTCTCTGGGACTTAAAAGCAAAGTGAAAAACAAACACTGTCTTTTGTTATCGCTCTGTGTTGTGTAAGGATTATGGGCAAGGTTTAGATGATGGCAGTTCTTTTATAATATAATCATTTCTTGATTTGTTTTTGTTTTTTTTTTCCCTTTTTGTTAGTTTCTTTTTATAAATAAAAGTTCTCAGTTTCTTTCTTCTTCTTGGAGAATTTTCGCAGCAGTGCGTCACCAGCATTTGGAGCATCTTTCAGCACTGACCACTTCCAGTTTCTCAAGGAGAGTCCAACAGTGTCTGAGCTTGTTAGATATTAAGTGAGTCAAAGAGAACCAGAAGGAACTTCTGCCTAATGCAATATGGGACATCTAGATTCCATAGCTGATACCAGTGAATAGTAAATATTTGAATATGTAGTAGAAGAAGACTGAATCAATGTGTGAATCCATCCAGACTCATTAGCAATGCCACAGACATAGAAAAGATAAATAATACTCCTTGGAGTGCAGCTTCCACCTCAGCTTCTTGGGCAGTCACTCCAGCAGCTCCTTTAGCTCCTAAGGAATCACCTTTCCTTCTGTAGACAAACATTCATGGCAATGGCAAGGTTTTCACTTCTGTCCTACTTCTTGATTCTCACTACAGATTATGTGAACCCCACGTTACTTGTTCACCTTCTGCATGGATAAGCTCTAGTTGGGATGTCTAGCTAGACTGAGATTTTATTGCCATAAAACGATTCTGTGAAATTTTGCCTAAAATAGATTAACATAATTTTTAAGGATGTTAAAAAAGTGAAAGCAGCTGAAGCCATAATCATGGAAATGATTTTGAAAATTCTCCAGAAAGCTGAAGAACACAGATGGATTTGGATGGCTCCTGCAGTGAGTGTATTTTTGATCACCAAATTATGTGTCTCCGTATTGGAAGAGACCAATAAGGACAGGCAAGGGTTCTTCCCTTTAGAAAACATCTTCCAGGGACTGAAAAAAAAATGCCTTTTGAATGTCTACTGATTGCTTAAACAGAATAAAATATATGAGGGGCATTCACCCACTTGGTATTACTCTCTGACTCTTGCTTTCCCAGATCTGTGACTTGACTCAAGAGAGGGGGCACCAAAAAGCAGCAAGTTCTCTCTGATGTTAGCTGCCAGATTCTGCACAACCAACACATTAACAATTTCCATGAGCCAACAGAGTCAAGAATCAGGTACCACTGGCATGTGCTGTCCTCTCTATGCCAATCAGAAGCCAAATGCTTTTTGGTATTAACAGTAATAGTGCATTCTATCATGCCAGCACTATTGGCCTTTTGAGATCATCAATGAATATAAGGAATCTAATACCACCAAGGAACCCAATACCACCACCATGAGGGAGAATTCTCTTTCCAGACAAGAGCCAATTCCTGTGTTCCACACAAATCTGAGTTAGAGATTTACAGGATTATGTAGGAGATCAAGCCTTCATGGCAATACTTAAACCCAGCCTAAGTGATCAGGGACTTCACAAATTAGTTTTCACTGACTGCTGATCCTTTCTTAACTCCCTATCTCTGCTCCAGTCCTGCCTCAAGTCCTTACTCCTGGTACCTCTGTGACTTCTCATCTCAGTCCTGCTTTGGGTGCTTCTCTAGTCATAAGGCTAACCTTGTAGCCCAAGCTGAAGTATCATTGAATGTTTGCGGGACCTAAATTCTCAGACATATTCACAAGTCCCTGGTTTGGCAAGACAGCTGGAAGCAAGACATATAACCTCTTGATATTTCATAGATGAGCAAGGATATCCCACATAAACCTTCAGAGGAGTCTGATTTATTAGCCCACTCTTGATTTGTTTATCAAAAAATTCAACACAAAAAAAAAATGGGGTAATGGAACTACACACCTCTTAAGGTTCAGGGCTCATTTAGGCATCAAGTAGGTTGAGATCCAGATCTTTCTCAGCCTGAACCCACATCTCAGGTCTCAGAGGGTAGCCAGTAGGAATAAGACTAGTAAATTGCTGGGATAGCATCATTCTCCCTTCCCTTCTTCTGAAGCTGGGCCACAGAGAATAAAGACAATCGCAATTCATGGCTGAGATGAAAACGTGAAATAAAAAGCAAAGCAGAGGAGAAGGCTTAATCATTTTCAAAGTCTGAAATAGATTCATAATCTTTCTTTGAATTTTTGGAGCCATGTAATTCAGGCAATCGTTTAACTCCCTTATATACATGAATCTGATTCTCATTAATGCAAATGTCCTTTACGTCTTGCATTAACAGTTCATTTAAAGCTTTTTAAGGTCCCTTTACATCTCTAAACCAGTGTAAAGGAGCCTTAGTGTAAGTTAGTGTATGGTGGAAACATTTGGTCCCCTATTATTTATTCAGCTTTGTGTGGATTTCTTTGGTATGGAAACTATATGAAGATTTAATTGAATGTGTCCCCAAAAGTCTTAAAATATTACTACTGTAGATAATCATTTCCAAGAACTGTTCTCTAGAATTATTTATGCACCAATTTTGCTAAGGACACTAAGATTTTGCAAGTGAATATGAATTATCATACAGAATGCTTGGGCTTTTGCCAGGATTTACATGAAATGAAAGCATTTACATAAATGAAAGGGCTGCCTGATTTTTCTCATGGCTTCCTTGTATATTTGGAAAATTTTGCCAAAATGTTGCATTACTGACTACTTCATACTTCTGTCCAGATCATATGGTGTTCAGTTTACCTTTGTGCAGAGAACTAGCAGGGTGTGTTTTTCCCCTGTTGGGTGTAAGGCAACTCCAATCAGTGTGCCATGTCCACAGTCATGAATTCAGACAGGGTTACATCCAGCTTTGCGTCTTTGCTGAGGTTTTTGTAGACTGAGAATAGCGCAACCAAAATTGATTCGGTAATGGTGTGCTGCAGTAGAGTTTTTCAAATTCTTATTGCTAGAACAAAGAGTTTGTGTGGCAATCACTGTATAAGAAATTTGCTGGTAGATTGTTATAAAGTGTTTCATTTGGTTGTACCGAAGCAAGTTGATCTTGCTAAGCTTTCGTCTAAAATGTAAACTATTCGAGCCACTGTAAATAAGAACATCTATGGGATAAAATAACAATTGCTTTAAAAGGAAAATGTGGTATTTGCCTTCATGTAAAAACAATTCATCTGTAAAATCTCTTTTTATCTCCCTTATCCTTCATCCACTGGGTGTATCCTGCAGCTCCAAATGCTGAAATGTGGCACACAGTAACAATGCTATCAGCCATACTAACTTAGAAGTCTTTCAAAAACCAAACTGACAAAGGAAGACATTGATTTTAGTAGCATCTCTAATGCAAATTTTTGATTATTCTGAATTTCCTTCCCAAAGTAAACACTCTGAAAAGCTGTTCCTTTCATGTGGCTCAGAGCTATCTCAAAGTCTTACCGCTGTTCTCTGTGGGGCCAATTTTTCAAATTACCAGTAATTCTTGGAATAAAAATATGGTATCCCACTTCCAGCAATGCTTTACAAATCCTCTGGCTTCCTTTGAACTAAATGTTCCTTAGGCTCCTGCATTACTCTTCTATCACACTCATATGTCTGAGAGGCTCAGTATATAAAGCAGTTGTTTATTATCAAAAAAAAAAGGTAAATGTCTACTATTAGAGACGAATTAGAAGTATATACTAGGGCCTAAATTCATTCCACTTAGCTACAGACATCAAAATAAGGTGCATTAATTTGCTCTAGGCTGCCCATAGAGTCAGTGAAGAGAAAGACATTTACTGGAGGCAGAAATCTTTACATAAGACCTCCAGCATCACTGTCTGGGAAAGGTGATAGGACAGTTGTATGACTAAGTCAAGGTGTCTGAGGTTGGCATGAATCAGGATCTGAATTTACAACAGTGAAATACGGTTTATTCTTAGGATATTAGATACAACAATTTTAACATATATTTCTGTTATGTTATCCAGCCTGAAAAAGCATATTTTCAGTAATGAGCTCACAGAATAGTTTCAGTTGGTAGACACTTCTGAAAATCCAACCTCCTGCTAAGAACAGGGGGCAGTTTCAACATCAAATGAATTTGGTCAGAACTTTGTCCATTTGATTTCTGAGCATGTCCAAGGGTACAGACTCCATAACAATGCTCTGATTTTTATTTATTTATTTATTTTAATAAATGGGGTGGATAGCTAATATTGCACAGAAATATCCTGTGATCTGTCTGTTTAAGGTTGAATATAGCAGGAGAGAGGGCCACATGATAAATATTTCTGGACTAGTGAAGAATCCACTTTTCAACCAGAGTGAATGCAAATTTTTGACTAAGTAAGTATACTGGCAGGTGAGCCAGTATGAAGTCACAGTACAGTGCTGAACATTGCAAAAATTTACTGCATCTAGGATCACACATAATGTTTTGAAGATGTTAGCACTTACATAGATTTGCATGGACTGTGATTATGAACATTCCTATTGGAGCCCCATCTTATTATCATACCTTCAGGAATAAATCAGTGCTTCTTCACACGTTGAAAACACTTTGCCTTGTCTAGATTTGCTGCATGGGAGGACCTACCTATCAATAGCACTCCCCAAGGCATGTATGCCATTATGTGAATTAAGCAAAATACAAAGGATTAGTTGAACAGTTCTTTCAAGGGTAAAGCCTACGTAAGAATGTAAAAGGACATGAAAATGTAAACAGTAAGATCCATGTATTCCAACAAAATTATTTGTATCCATGTGTCTGATAACTTTTTTTCCCTTAAAAAAAAAAAAAAAAAACAACGGGGGGGGGGGAGGGGGATCATGTACTGCTTCAATAATCTGCACAAATTTATAAGGCTCCCTGGTGTAGGCATTTTACTGGAAAAAAATAATTCTATTTGCAGGGTCATGGGTGCTGTTATGAGAGCTTATGGACAGCAAATATTTCTTGTCAACTTGCAGAGTCTGTTTCTGTTACTTTTCCTAAAAGCTGCCTCTTGCTGTCTCTTTTACAAATTAATCCGAAATTTCAAAGACCACACACTTGGCTTTTCCATTTACTTCTCTCTCTCCCCCCACTCTCTCTCTCTTTTTTTTTTTTTTTTTTCCCAGAAGCCCCTAAAATGGAGAGGAGCCTTGTTAGAATTATTTCTTTCCAGAATAGAGTTTGAACTGGAATTCCACTGGTGAAATGTTATTTTGTGCTGGCCAGTATCCATAAGTTCCATCTTCATATTAGAAGTTTATCGTCTTGCTTAAGCTAGAACTGTGTCCAGCTGGGGAGAGGCCATTCCTCCCCTCATCATCTTACTAAATATTCAGAGAATGAATTCAAACTGCTAAAAATGTGTGGCTCATAATATGCAGCTTGGATTTATAGTAACGCTATCCACACGCTAATAAGGAATTTGCAAGCTATAAAGATGATTATCTTTGTCCTTAAAGATTTATGTCCTTAACCAGGCCAGTTCCATATTAGCAATGATATGCTAAGCAGTCACTTATTTCAAATTGTCAATATTTTCCCTAGTTGTTTTTTGTTGTTTTTTTTTTTTTTTAGCAAAATGCAAAAAAGTTCTGAAATTCAAAATGAAATTGAGGTTAAGATAGAAGTTGGAATAGTAACTATTAGTCCATACATTTTCAAAAGCAACCAATTTAAGCCTGTTATCCCAACAAACAATTTGAAACAGAAAGACCTAAATAACATTTTTGCCACTGCCTGAAAATGATTTAAAATCTTCAGTAAATTACTTTTTCGATCTTAATAATATGTAAATTTTCACATGATTTCTGCTGACAGTCCACTGTTTGAGATCAAGTCTGTTCCTTGGTGTGAAGTCCTGCAGTTTTCTATGAAAAATAACATGGCTCTGTATGACTCAAGGACTTCCTCATGTGAATGTTCACAGAGCAAATATTGTGGTCATGTTTTTAGAGACTAATTACAGTTGTAGTCCTTTGAGAGCTTAACAAAACCTAACCTCTATCTAACCACAGCTTTGATGTCAATAGCAGAAGTGGTAGGTACAATTCACCTGATCCTCCCTTAAAAATTAACAATCATCTGCTAAATCAGGTTTCACTTTGAGAGAAATTTTATTTACTAACTAGCTACTTTGTGAGATTGAGTCCAATTGGATCATCCATGCATTTGGAGGTTTCAAAATTTCTAGATGAGTTACAGATGAGAGAAACTAAGGTATGGAGATAAAGGCTCAAATTTCTTTTTTGTTGGTTGAAAACAGTTAATTTGGGAATATACCCAGAGAGCTCCCAGCCACCCACATGGTGGCTGTGATCTTGGGACTGCAGCAGTGGCCTCTAGGGTCCCAAGAGGTTGAAGAGTCATCACCTTCCACTCATGGTGAGACTACCTGCTATGACCACTACTCCTATCAAATCCTGAATAGCTTTCTGACAATGAGCATGAAATATGGACATTTCAGATGCTTTAGCAACAGTCAGAAACCTCAAAGGAGATGAGTGCTTCATTCCTAACCTTCTGCTTCTTTCATCATGAGTCCCCATGTGCTTCTGTCTGCATCACCTTCATATCTAAGCCTCCAGCAGCAAGCATGGGAGTATTGTGGTTCCTTCCAAACAAGTGAAATACTGTTTATCACTATAGTTGCTCAGGACAGCATGTTTTATTTTATACCCCAAAGGTAGATTCAATTTGGAATACATTCTCTTTAAAAGTCAACCCCTCTGGTGCAGTAAAATACATTAGGTTTGATGTGTTTGGCTATGAAAAACTTGCCTTTTGCCAAGGCTACATTGTCTGAAGTCTCAAAGTAGGAGTTATCATGTTATTTGAGATGAAGGGCAGAGTAATTTGTGGTGCTTGGGCATGACACATGTAATTTTACACTTTATCTGTAGGTGTGATACTGGATTCTGCCAAAGCTGGCACCTGGTATCAATATTCATTCTGGCATTGGTTCAGCAGAACTCATAACTTCTGAGGAAAACCACACATTTCTGCATAGAAAAATAACCTCAAGTATCCAGACATAGGCTAACTTTAGAAATGGGTGACCTACCCAGAAATCTGCAGGTGACAGAAAAATAGAGGGAAGTATGCCTCTGGGGTATGGGGGTATTTTTTGCTTTAGGGATGATGTGGCAGAAAAACACTGATATGTATCTCTGTCTAGGACTTAAGAACTGTTTAAAGAAATTTGCTCATACTAACATTTTAATGCACTATTTATCCTAGAGCACATTAAATAAAACTTCATTTTGCTCTTGGGAGGTACTTTTCATGTTATCTGCCTGCCATAGCTATTTGCTTCTGGCAAAGAGATACTTGAAGAGGAGGAAGACTTTCATCACAATTTTAGTGGACTGAGAAGTGCAGCAGTCTCCAAATAAATGATGTTTCTGTGGGCAGGCTAGGCACTGAGCATCAGGGGAGATCATTATTTAAAATCAGTGCTGAGAAGGCCATTCCTAGTGTCAGTGCTAGACTGAGTCATTTAAAATCATTCCGGGAGCTACTGTAGAACAAGTTTACCAGAATCATACCTCTGATCCGGACTATTAGCATGCAAGTGCATGATCCTCACAGAGAGAGACATTGCAGAGCCTGGTCCATTTTTTGAGCTAAATTTCCAGTGAAATAATCCATTATAGAAACAGCCACTACTTTAAAGCTGGGTCAGCTAGTGAAAACTGACAGACACCCTTATATTTCCATTGTAGGATATGAACTTTGTTATCCACATATCTGTATTTTTTGAACTGCAGCTTTTATATAAAAACAGAGGTGTTAAGCTGCACATAAATGGAGGTGACTGATTTTGCAGCAGGTCTCTGTACAAAAAAAAAAAAAAAAATAGAAAGATAGATGGAACAGGATTTAGCAGGCCATGCTCAGAGTACTAGCTATAGCTGCATTGTCTCACATCTTTGAATTTATAGAGACAGATCAGTGTAATGAGTGAATCGATGATTCATTTCACCCACTAAATAAAAGAAGTATGTTCCAGATATCATGACTTGCCATTAATAAAAGCACCTGTGCTTTGATCTAGATAATCAATAACACTCTCAATTTTGAAATAGGTTTTTATACATTTTACACACTTTTTTTTTTCTTAAATTTATAGCTTTGTTTCTTGCTTCTTCACAGAATCAAGAAGAATCAAGCACTGTAATAGTGAACCTGAATTTATCTCTGTTTTTTCACTGCCATAAATTGCATGTTTGAAGATCAAAGCCTGTATCTCAAAGACTGAGGTTTAAATGTCATTTGGCAACCTGAATAAAAGTTGAGATATTTCCTTTAAGTGGTATCTTTAAAGATATGTATTGAGAAAGTGCTCTCTAATCCCCTCTGCAAATACCCAGAATAGAGCAAGAAATAAACCATAAATGGTTCTTGCCACCTTTTCCTGCAACTCTTGCCACTGCATCTACTTCTACTATAAAACAAGCTGTGAGAAAACTTGACACCCTGTCTGACAAGTTACAATGAAGCTACACAATTTAGCTGCATGGTTTTGAGTCTCTGGAGAAAATGTGCAACAATTCTGCAATTACAAAATGTCACTGGATAATATTTGAATATCAAGCATCTGAAAAACTTATGCATATCCACGTACACTTGTATTGAGATAGGGAGAGGGAGAGGGAGTCAGAAAAAACATGCTGTAATTGTTTGCTTATTCTTACAGATGTTTATTCATTTTCTCTGGTTGAAACTCTACTTGGTATGTGATCAAAAGCAACTATATAAAGAAGTTTGCCTTCTTTAAGAGCATTCCTTCCATTAGTGATAGTATTAGAAGACAGGCCAAAGAGAGGATTTCTGAATGGAAACCTTGTTGACAGTTGTGGTAATCCAGACTGCAGTTGGCTATTTTTCCATGTGGTTGTTGGGCTGGGATTTTTGTTTATGGTGTAGGTTGATCACATTTTCATGTTCTGTACAATCTTTGACAGACAGCTTTAAACTAGAAAAGCACAGCTGTAATCTAAAAATATGCTCATATCCTCAGTTACCACAGTCTTAAACTGCTTTCAGGAATTATTATGCTATGCAATTTCTAAAGAATACAGATACTAAAATAATAATAATAATAATAATAATAAAAGTCAATAACACCTATTATCAGACTCATCCATAACCTTTCTTGCAACACTATTCAACTGAATCTCTGTAAAGTAAAATTCTGTCAATGCAGATCATTGTGAGTGCCTCAGAAACGGCCTAGCACAATAAAAAAGCATGATGTTGCAGTTAAATATGCTTATAGAGAAGTAGCCTGACTCACATGAGTTATCCCCATCTCAGAGATGCAAAGGTTAGAAAGAAAACATTAGATCATCCAGTCTGTCTCTTTAATTTGAACCATAGGATCTCATCCAGTTACTCCTGTATTGAAGTCAGCTGCTTAGGCTTGCCAAGAAAAATCTTCTGAAAAGACATCGAGCCCCAATGTGTGAAGTGGTAATTCCTGCCAGTCAAGTTATGTACCTACATTTTTCCATTATGCTCTTCGATAAAACCGAATTGTGGTTGGTGAATGCACAAAGTACATCCTGAAATAAAAATGTGTTGCTTGCAGCAATGATAAATTAACATAATAGAAGCTACTCATCCTAAATATCTCCAGAAGGAAAAAGTGTTTTGCAAATTATTGTGTGACAATTATATCAGCAAGTGTTCTTTCCAGAAATTGATGGAGAAAGAGGGAAAAAGAATGATAATGAAAGTATCATAAACATCCATCCATCTACACTTTGATAACTGAGGATCCAGAAATTTGACTGCCAGTTTTACATTGAGAAAATATATTAGGATTGTTTCAAAATATGTGACTGGAGGGTGGCAGGAAGGACATGGGGCACTACACCCACATCTTCTCATGAGTCTGATCCACAGAATCATGATTTTCTGAAAAGCAATAAAATGCATATAAGAAATTTACAGCTAAAGTTACATGTACAAATAAATGTATGATTCTTGTTGTCCATAGTCAAGCTTTTAAGGGTTTGGGGTTTACTTCAGTTGTTGTTGTTGTTGTTTTATTATTATTATTTTATTTTTATTTCCATTTTTATATGTTATGCTTCAGTTCTGGAAGGCTCTCGTGCACTGACAGCTTTGAAATACTGAAGATATCATAATGCCACCTGTTACAGCCGTGCCTGTAACAGTCTTGCAGAAAAACAAAAATCATATATGCACACACACTCACATGCTAACCATGTATTTACAGAGATTGCATCTGCCATGCATCTTGTATACATGCAGATCCTGTGTCACAAAAACATAGGTGCCAAATGCTCAGTTCAGAACAGAATTTCACCCAAACCATTCGCCAACTTTTTTAAACAACTGTTCTACCCATAGCCCTTTTTCCCATCAAGAAAACAACATATCTGAATAATGGCCGATCTTTACTCCTTTTTAAAGAAAACAGGCTATCCCAAACTATTTCCCTGGAATATTTTTTAATTTTAGGGATGTATATACTCTAAAACAGGTATTAATTTTTCTTTCTCAGCTTTGTTTGGTAAAGTAAATCCTTGGAAAGAGAATATATAAGTTATATGCAACCTTTCTCTCAGTGCCTGCCAAAAAAAGATAGATCAAGTGTTCAGTTACATATATAAAGATAGAGCAACAATTCTAGAATAAAATGCATATCTTCATCGGCTAATGACTTCTTGGAAATTTACTGACACAGACTTTTGGAATAATCAATATTTCACAGAACAGCCAACAATTAAATAAGCCACAGCTGTAACAGTCATCGAAGTTCATATACACTGTAGCCAAAGATCAGCAGAAAAGAGGGAGTTTTGTCCCTCCGTTTTTCACCTGAGATCTAAGGCTGCATCTGACCTTTATATCCATGTTTTTCTTTTCTTAAGTTCTTTTCAATGGTGAAATTATTATTTTCTTTGCAGTGCAATATTAAAATTGTTTATTTTAGGGATGTTTTCCCTGGCAAATCATTTTTCATGAAGATTACAAAGATAAAGAAAAATCTAGAAAGCATGGAACAGGGGAGGCTCACATCAACAATAGCTGTGCATATAAGAGGTGACTGTCTTCTATTTTAAACTTTTGGGAAGGGCAAAGGGATATGGATACTGCCTACACCCTCTCTTTCCTCACATTGCAGACTCTTAGGTCATGGGAGGGGGGCTGGAACTAAATGATCTTTAAGGTTCCTTCCAAGCCATTCTATAATGCTAAGATTAGAAAATAGGGTGATATTGCATCTTTGTCACCATGAGTAAAATTTTGCACTCGGTGTTCAGAAATGAATGTCTAGGAATATGGAGTTAATTTACATTTCTTTAAAAGCATATGAATTGCATTGAAGAGTGCAGATGTTAATGATAACAGAAATCAAGGAGACTCTTCCTGGAAAGGATGAAAAGTTTTGTCCTCATTAGTGCACTGTTCTGGACAGCTTTGTTGAATCATTCTTTGTGTCATTCATCTAACTAATTGATAGTTTTAAGTATTTTTGCAAGCTTTTCGTATTTCACAGAAATATTTCTCAAGGGTGCTTACTGACAAATAACAAGTTGCTAACTAAGAATGGAGTGAGGACACAGTACCTATCAATGGACATAAGACATCTGGTGAAAATATGTTGTAGCTAGAAATGTTGATTGTCCACTCTATGTTTTTAAAAAAGCTTCAGTGCAGAATGTATACACACATCAATGACCTGGATACCACTAGGTATAACTTCAAGGACACAGACACAGTCAAAAATGGCATGGTCCAATATCTGACACTAGGCAAATTCTAAACAGTTGTGTTCTAAATACATAAGGAGGGAAGGAAAAAAAAAAAAAAAAGTCCTCATATTCTGGAGTCACTTAGAACATAAGCCCCGATGCTAACTTAGAACATAAGCCCCAGTGGAGAAAGCATCCCTGATGGGTAAGAGGGTTGTCTGGTCTCCAGGAAGAGCACTCCACAGTCTTTACCAAATGATGTGCAATCAGGCAGATCTCCCTCCTACTAGTGACACAGGACCACAGCGTCATCCTCCTCATAGAAACTTTGCCAAAATACCTGGGATTTGCTTTGCCTGCTTGTCTTTAACTGACTCTACTCATGGACTGTCATCCTTTTCAGCCTAGTATGCCTTATAGAATCCCTGAACTACAGGCATCTGTCTGCTGAACCTAGTGTTCTGAAATCCATTTCTTACAGCAAAACACTGCAAGGCTTACTCCTTAAATATTTGATTTAATTGTTACTTGGTATGGTATGAGCAGACCAGCTTTTCAGATGGCATAAGTTAAAGCCAAAGGAGCTGTGAAGATTTAAGCCAAATGGGGAGCTAGCCCCCATGACTGGAAGCAATAAAACCATTGCGTCCTTATCTAAGCTGTAACAGATCTGCTCTGTTTCTGTGCTGCCTTGCCCCTGCATCGCCAATGTGTCCAACCACAGGACAAAGCAAATGGGATCTCTCCACAGCTGCAGAAATTATTCAGTTATTCTACATCTGGGGGACAGGGGAGTGACCTAACAGCAAGTTGCCCTTAGCACCCACAGTACCCACAGATTACAGGGATGAGACTGACAGCTGGAAGATCTTCTCCTCTGACTCCTGGCTCCCTCCAGGAAACCAGGAATTTGGGGATGGACACTGTGCAGATGCTCAGCATTGACAATGGAAGCCATGCAGCATTAGCTGGTAACTGCTACCCCCTCAGGAGAAGCCAATGGTCTTGCAATGAACTTTTGTTGGATCATTTTGTTGGATCTCCCCACTCCAAGGTGTTAGAAAGATCAGATGGTACAACAACCACTCACATTGTATAGCACATTTATGAAATGCTAGTGAAACTCATAGAGGCACAGCAGGAGGGGAGAAGAGAAGATGTGTTAGTGCTTAAGAAGTTACTGCATATTTGGGTAGGGTAGTGCATTTATTTTGGATCTTTCGCACATAACTTGCCTTTAATAGCTTAATAAACCTCCAGACATGTTCAATGATATTTCAAAGAAGAGATAAACCTAAATGATATGTTACAAGCTTATGAAAGATGACTAAGAGAAGAAGAAGGGTTAGAAAGCAAGGTTAGTAGGAGGCGGCTGAGACATTTTTTAATGTTTGCCATGGAGAGCAAAAGAGAGAAAAAAAAAAAAAAAAAAAAAAAAAGATAAAAGCTGCAGGAAAACTCACTTAGCAAATGACCTGTTGTAAGAAGACATCCTCAAATCTCTAACCTAAGCCAGCCTTTCTGTATCATCACCACATATGGCTGCCATACGGCCCGTTAACACCAGTAGGCTGGGCTTCTAGTGTCTGGGCTGGCTGCTGGAAGCACAGGGGAGATCAGATGGCCTGATCCACATCACACATCAGGCTCGAATAACCCAGGGTGCTGGGGCTGGCTCCCATGGTCTGCCTATGGAGCACGGAATTTCAAGGGGTGTGGTGAAAATCACAAAAATCCTACCTCTAATACTTTTATTTTGCTTCAAGGCAAATTGTTTGCAAAAACTTTCCTTTTGATTTCTGTTATCCAAATAATTCCAGCTTAAATTGGAACTTGACTATTAATCTGATAATGACACGACTGAGGCACATTCTCTGACAATTGATCTCAAATGACTTACAAGGCTTTACTTTACCTCATTGTCTGCATTCCTTTCCAGCCAGGAGCTCTGTCAGTATTTAACACACACACAAAACCCCCTCAAATGTAAGTATTAAGATGATTACTATGTACCTGGAAACATCCTTTAATTTTAATTTTGTTTTATTTTGTTTTTAGCTTCAAAGCTTTCCCAGGAATGAACACCTGTCTTTCACAGCATTACAAGAAATAATCGGGTACCTCAGATGCTTTGTTGTGTCAAGTCCTCTAATAGGGACACTGTGAGTATAAGTCACATTTTAATTAGTGATCAAAGCAAAGGACACCTGTAAATTTTGGTTCAGTTTCTTCAGTTCTTTGATATCAGGTTTATCCATTAGAAAAGGACTCCTTTGATGCATATCCTGCTGACACAAGGTATCTTTCATGCCTAGATGCCACGGTGACTGGAGCCTTACAAATGCCGCAACAGAACAAGATGAAGAGAATACTGTGTTTTTCCCCCGTCCCACGTATCAGTTTAAATCTTATCTCTAAAAGCAGAAAAACTCGCCATCCTGTACAGTTGTCTTTTACTCCTGTGACTCGAATTTCCATTTAAGAATACAGCTGCTTTAAGAGGTGCCTTTAGGAGTTTTTGTTAGGGTCTGGCCCTGAAAGTTAGTGGCAGATTTGCTCAAGCCTTGCAGCTTGCTCACCCTTTCTGCCCAAAGCAGCAGCAAGAGGCTGGTGGGGAAGGATGGGATACAGAAATGCTGGCCCCTGAGACCCCCTCCCAGCATCTGTAAATATATATATATATATTAAGAATTCCAGCTTAACTCTTCATTCATTTCCTGGGGGGCTGTGAAAAGGGGTAAAGTAGTTCAGCCACCCCACCAGTCTGTGCCACCAGTGCACCCAGTAAGGGAAGGCCAAACTCAACATCCCTCCTCCTGCATGGAGGGCATGCAGAACCCACTTGCGGGCTTTGCATGTATTGGAGTGGGGAGTTGAAGGATGGTTGGCCCTGGATAAGCAGAGGAAGTAATAGTAGCGATATTCCTTGTCTTCACCTAAAAGATGAGTTTGACAGTTATTGATCATTTATCACGGGGCTTTCTTATCCCAAAAGGTGGCATCTGACAGAGAAATCAGTGTGGCATGCAGTACTTGAGGCCAGCACAGCAACACAGCTACTCAGATACAGCCCCAGTCAAATCCATTCTTCAGAAAGTACCTTGGTTCTGTGCGTAAGGAGTTCTACAGTTCAAATACTAATACTAATACTAATACTAATAATAATAATAACTAAATAACAATAATAAAAAAACTTTTTAGTTTCTTTTATACTTTTAGAAATGTTTAGTTTCTTTTACACTTTGTTTGTTTTATACTTTTAGAAACTTTTCATTTTAGGTACTTTTAGGTGACTGAGTTTTGGAAAACCTGTTTTAAGCTAACAGAGGATATAATGCAACAACGTAAAAGTAAAGTGTGCACACATATTGACGGCAACCATGCGGACTGTTTGCCCAACTTTGCCTATCTGAAAACCAGATAAATAGCCTAAATAAGTCATTTAGGTTTCCTCTACAGTGAAATGTGAGCAACAGACACCTTCAGAGTGCAATGCTCCTTGTCAAGGGAAATGATTCACGCTCCTGAGGTGCCTGACTTTATAGAGAGAAAATCTGAGCATTCAGTGACTCCAGTTGAAGTGAAATGAATCCCATTGCAAAGTAAAATATAAGCAATTTGCAATGGGAGACTTTAGCTAAAAAGCAGATTGGTTTTCAGAGGGAAGAAAAAAATGATTTTTATTTAGATAGATCCAGTTTGTCTGCATTAAGCTCTCATCTATTTCTTTAAACTGAGTTTCAAGGGAAAATACACTCCAAATTTTGGTAAGTAAAATGTTTATCTTTCAGAAATGAGTGATTTTATTTGCTTTCCTACATGAAAACAAATGTGAAAATCCCTAGCAGAATAAAGCTTTGACTAATGTGATAGCAAATCCATCAGCATAACTTCACACAAAATAACTCCTGGAAAAGACAAAGACTGACAGAAACACTCCCTCCCATATCATGCAGCTCTTATAGACTGTTTTGCAGGAACTGGAGTGTCAAGGTGAAATACCAAATTCTCAAAAACAACACTATGAAATCAAACATATAACTTCTGATTATTTCAGTGTCAGAAAACCATCAAATCAGACCTGGAGCTATATAGGAACATATGCTTTAGACATCATTTGCTTTTCTGCCTGTGTCTGCCTGCAAGGGAAGGAAGGAAAGTAATGAAGATGGACTAGAGGAGAGAAGAAGGGGAGAAATATTTCTCTCATATCATATTTAGAAGAGGAGAAAATAACCCTGTACTATCTTTAGAAAATATTTTCTGTATTCTCTTTCCTTAACTGGAAGATACAGAACATAACATCTCCCTGTCTGGACCCTCCCTCCTGCAGTACCTCAAGGTTTCGCAGTGTATTTACCTTCACTGCATCCCTCTTAATGTAGGAAAGTGTTACTATCCTTTTTTTTTCTTTTTTCTTTTTTCTTTTTTTTTCTTTTTTTTTTATATATGGAGAACTGAGACACAGGAAAGATTTAAGCATCTCCCCAAAATAAAAATAAAAATAAAAAAACTGACATTAAGCCAAGAGTTGAGCCCTGTTGTATCATAAGCCAGTAACCTACTCTCTACACCATTGTTCATATTCATCTTGCCCTAACCTGAATCATATAGCCAGTAAATTGTGCCTGTTCTTCTGCCAGGGACTTCAGTAATGCTTTGCATAGTTATTGTCACTAGTCCAACAGTCTGCAGACAACGCTTTGTAGATATTACTTCTCATGTTGGTAAAGCTGCACCTCTGACCAGAGTGGGCTTAATACCTAATATAGAGCAGCTCAGGAATTTTTCCATGAAACTTTGGGAAAAGATGATTTGTTATAACCAAAATTTTCCATACTCACTTGCCACGTTCAACAAAAAGTTTTCTGCAGAAAAGTTTGTGAACCTTAGGAAGGATGCCTTTCAGAGAGATTGCTTGGTTCACAGGCTGCTGCCAAGGGCACTCTCCCAGGGTGCAATAATGTTGGTTTAGGTCCCTGTTCTGCCCATACAGAATAAGTAGGTTTTTCAACACCCATGAGTTGCTGGCAGTTTTGGCATGAGGGTCTCTTGCTTCTGAGTAAAAATTCTGATAGGTTTCAGGGTCATCAACAGAAAAACAGGAAATGTTTCTAAACCCTCAAAATTAATTAGAGGATGGACAAAATGGTGGCTAAAAAACTCCCTTAAATTTGCCTCCACAATGAGTATTTAATTCAGATCTGTAAGGCATTTGATCCAATGGATTTAAGTAGCTCCTCTTCTGGGAAAATAAAGGTGTTGGTAAAGATATCCCACTATCTGTTCAATTTATGCCCCATTTTGCTGAAAAAGCCCTGATCTTTCAGTTGTCTGCACTGCATATATGATAGCCTGCTCCCGGAGTGCAATCTGCAGGAACTAACTGGTTCTTTTGGCAAGAAACCCAGGAAGGGAACAGTGATGACTTTGCACACAACTAGCAGTATGGGTGTAGCTGTGCCAAGTTCCTCTCTCACTGCACAGTGCAGAAGAACCCAGTCCTCTAGTGTTATCCCAACAAGACTCACCTTGTGCTCAGATGTCACAACCTCAGCAGCATGCTGTCAAACCACAAGTTCAGCTACCAAGCTTATTGACTTCAAACAAACACAAAAAAATCTGGGATCTGGGTTCCAGTGCTGATTCAGCCACTTTATTGGGTAGACTGTAAAGGAGCATAAATATACTCATTAATGGTATTCCTATCTGAAGTCAGAGGATGGACAGTCAGAGATGAGGGCTCAGCTCCCTGCTCTGTTGCAGACTCCATGCATGATCTCTCCTCAGCTGTAATGCATACACATTCTTCCACCCACATTGACAACCTCCCTGTTCAGCTTCAAGCAATGCATGGGGTTCAAGGTACCTTGAAGGATACCTCCAGCTACTGTTGTTGTCCAAACCATGAAGAGCAAGCATGAATTCAGGACCTGAGTCTGCAAATGGGTAGTCTAAAGTTTTCTCAGACAAACGAAGATTTCAGCCTTTGAGAGTTTTTGTCCTTAAATCAATTCCTCCCTTTGGAAGGCATGCAGCATATGAAGGAATGGGGAGAGCTGTTTGGGGTTTTTGCATGTGGGTTGTTTTATATGAACTAGTTCTGACTCCTCATGAAGCAACACAGACACGACAGACATGCAGTTTATCAGCCATGCCCATGATAATGGAAGAGAAGCTGTTAATTGAAACTAAGAGATTTAGCAAAATGTTAATACCCTCAAAAGATTTGTATCTGGCCTTCACTGATCTAGGTAGGGAGGTAGTGCTGAGCAGTATTCCAGCTAAAGCAGTGGAAGTAGATGTACCAATGTAAGTGTATGCATTAGACCATAGCAATGGGGTTAACACACAACTGCATTGGCCAAGTATTTCAGTCACGAAAGTTGAGCTGCTGAAAAGGTAGCTTAAATCTCTGCCCTGACTTCTCCTCAACAGCCCAAATTAGCTAAATTCTGTGGCAAAATTGTTTGCTCCTTCTTTTCCAATGTGGAAGGTAAATACCCATCAATCTTGGTTGCCTTGAACCATGAGGTGCCCTGCTTGTTGTTGTGTCAGCATCCTACAGAGAACTTGACTGCCAGTTGATTGAAGAAGATAAAACCAAGTTGATCCTGCTCCAGAAGGGAGCAAGATCCATGAGGACAAGCACAGAACTGCAGCAGCGGGGGAACCAAAGGCCCTCCCCTTCTCCCTACTCCATTAATCCTGGTCTCTGAGAATACTCCATGAACTGGGTGGTACATCTTCACTCCCTTATTTACTACATGGCTACATCTCCCCCCAGATTAGTACACAGCATCTTAACAGCCTGGGGGAAGGTTCTGTATTCCCCTCACTGCATTAAAGGAATCTTGAAATCAGTGACACGGTTTTTAGAGGCAGAAAGAGTCCAGAATGGGTCAAGTCTTCCAATATATGCTTCAATGCACAACCCACTAACAAGAACAGATTCCATATCACTTAAAGTCACCAAATGTGAAACGTCCATCACTGAATTTCCATATTTTATAGTTATTTATAAATACCCAAGTCATTTGGATTAGCAGAATGAAAAAATCAATTAACTTAAATGGTAAATAGACAGTAACTTCTGTCTCAAAAAAAACATAAATACATTCCCAGATATCCAAAATGTAATAGATTCCTGAGATTCTCTCAGAAAGGAGTATTACACAATCCAGAAGTGTTATACTATCCAGAAGTACTGATATTCAGCCTATATCCTGTCTCAAAAATGTTTGCTGAAGCCATTTCCAAAAACAGTTCTGCCACAGCCATAACACCGTGGACATCTACAGTCCTGTAGTTCACACAAATATGACTAAACTGGACAGCAGCCCTCAGTACCACACACATGCCTTGTGCACAGCTCCCTTCTTTTGGAGAAAGTGCAGATCACTTATAACATGGGATGCAGATATTATTTTATTTTTTCCTGTGTCAGGTTGGTCTTTTCCAGGGTCTTGTGAATCAAATGTCAAAGATTTCTATTTAGATGAAGAAATTCTTTTTTTCCCTCCTCCCAGTAAGATGCTGGGAGAATACAAGCCTTCTTATTTTTCTCATTTTACTGTCTTCTTCCTTTACATCAAACTTCCAATTTGACAACTGTAAAACTGAGTGAGGCACAGATCCAGAAGAAAGGGATTTATCATGCCTTCTGTACAGAAGTGTCATTCAAATATAGTGCAGACTGTGATCTTAAACTCTGAAGGTCAGTCTTTAAATAACCAGGTCTTTTGGGATCTGACCTATTCAGGAGCATTGTATCTTTCACTGGTCTTTTTTGTCCAAATTCAGTTCTCTGGAGACAGAGCTGTGTCCAAGAGTACATCAGTGGGGCAGGGCTATTCTTAGAATAACGAGTCAAAATCTGCTTGTCTCAGTGCTCCTCATGTTGTCACCAAAACCAAGGACTGCAGCTGTGAATGCTGTTCCCATTGTGCAGTACTGCAGCACAGCTGGCATTTCATTCTCTACGCCCTATGATTTAGTCTAACCACGTTCAAGACAGGAGGAAATAGTATAATTCCCAGAGCCCTCCCATTCTCACAACACATAAGTGGCTGTCCTGCATGGAACACTTGAAACACTGAAGGGGGTAAGTTACCATCCATTATCCTCTTGCCCATAGAAATAGCTTCTTGTTAACCTTAACTTGGATGCTGCCAGGTCCTGAAAAAAATCTGGGAAAGGGATATATCTGACATGCATGTGCAGGAAATGGGAGGACAAAGACAGAAGGGGAATGGCAGGAAGAAAAATCAAGTTCTGAGGTCATTGGAAGAAGTGGAAGCAGCAATTGAACAGCTCTAATGAACACAGGTCACTCATAAAGGACATCAGGGAACACAGCATGGTTTTATGAAATTCTCAGATTAGAGCAGAGAGGTGTAGAAGAAACCAAGAGGTTGCAATGCTTTGAAATGGGGGAGCAGGTTAATCGCCAGCCCTTGTTTCCTCTCACAACATCACAGATGTACCTAAAGAGCAGTGTTGACAAGGTAAGTGCACCACAGCAAATGGATCAGCTATAATTATTCCTAGGCAGATTGTAGACTTAATTGCCCAGAAAATAATACCAAAACTCTCTGGATAGTTCACATCTTAACGCCTAATGCTGAATGCCCCTTGAACCTGAAGGTCATGCATGAAGTCAGCTAATTATGTTCAAGATGAGGAGGCTTTGGCTGCCACTCCACAGCCTCTGGAAGCCACAGACAGAAAAAAAAAATAAAAAATAAAAAATTAAAAAAAAAAAAATCAGACAACACAAAGACTGTAACATTACAAAGCAGAATTATTTGGTTTGTTGCTGTTACTAACATTTTGTCCATAACTTTTGGAAAAGTTATTGTTTTAGATGAACTTAGAGTTAACACACCTGCAACATATATCCCCAATGGCAAGGAGAGTCAATTTAGTCACTTGGCTGACTCTTCTGAAAAGATATCCATTTTTTCAAAAGGATTGCTTTGTATCCAATAAGTCCTTGGTGCCATGCTTAACATGCTTTCATTGTAAAGTCAGACCCTGATTGCTAGTGTGTTCATAAATATACAGTGAAATGGGACATACATAGTCTATGTAATCTACAGTCCACTGAAGTCATTGGAAAAACTCCTAATGACTTCCGCCAGCTTTGGAAGAGGCCCAGCATTTTCCCAGTGGGACCTTCCAAGGCTTTGAACTTCCAATATTGTCACCATGTTCCAGCTACTACCAGAGAGAATATGAAGGTAACCCCAGAAGATGTGTTATTTTTATTGTAGCCACATTAAGAAAGGAAAACTTAAAAAAGAAACCTGCCAGAAATATACTACGCAAAATTGTAGGTCTAGTCCACACAGAAAGATTTCAGAGTAATGAGTGCTTTCTTGCCCTTCATTCAAGGCCAAGACTTACTCAGCAGTTCTCAATACTGTTAAACTATCAAAACTTAAAGCTTTACATCATTTTCAAAGGAATTAATCAAAACATTTCGTATTTTTAATAGCACAAAAATAGTCACAGTTGTTCCCATGCTTCACCTGGGTCTTCAAGGACAATAAGAAGATAACCATCATTATAGCCATAATAATTACAGCAGAAAATAATGAGCTACAAAGAGATAACTTACTCAAGGTTGTAAACAAAGGTGAGAATTATCCCCTTGTTCCCTGACTCTCAGGCTAATGTGTTAACCACTGAATGACAGGGCTTTTTTGTTGTTGTTTTTGTTTGTTTGTTTGTTTCCACAAAGGTTTCTGTGTTTAAAAAAAAAAAAAAGTTCTGTGTTTTAAAAGTACACAGAACTTGTATAAAATCATAAAGAATAAAGCAAGTGTCAAGGTTTCAAGAAGGGCACCTCAAAGCATTTTTATTATCTCAGAGGGGAAGCATTCTTGATGTCAAACAAGTGAGCTTTCTGTTGCCATTGAATTTATTTTGACCATATTTGAAAGAGAAGGTTTTTGCTGTGGTTACAAACTCAGAATTATTCCAGTGGCTTGCAATAAACTGCAAATAGTCCCTCAGTTCTACAGTCTAATGCTGTACTATGACATTGACAAATGTTAAACCAAAGCAGAGATTAAACACTGTTCTTTATAAACCAGCTCTCAAATCTCCTAGCAGTGGCACTTCAATAGTAAAAACAATATAATCCAACACAGAGGGTCAATGCACAGCAAGGTTACTGTGGAGAGCCCCATGCTTTCCCATTGCAGCAGAGTGAAACTCCCAGTTCCTCCTGCCCATTCAGGATTTCTCAGCCACAGCCACAAGCCACTCACTTAGCTGTGTGCCAGGACTGTGCAGCTGCAAAAGCAAGTGAAAAGCTCAGCCAAGAAGCTCTTCACAGGGCATTTAGACATACAATATTTTAGACTCTTGAGTGTGGTCTTTTCGACCAGACAAAACACAGAAACAGCCTTTGAGTACTGTGGCCAGCAGCACAATCTGAAGGTTTCCTGATACAGGAGATGATGAAAAGTAAAGCACTGCAAATGCCATCAGTGCATCATGACTCCTTTCTGATCATGATGGTTTATATTTGTTAACGTTACATATGAAGCATAGCTGAGGCCTGAAAAAGATCAGAGCTACATTACGCCTTGTTATTCAGACGCATACAGAGAAACAAAAGAAAATGAAGGTGGAAAAATTCTGCATGCTCATTTCTATGGCTATAAATGTCCGTCTGAGAAAGCTCCTATTTTAGCTACATACTAGGGAAGAAATTTCGTAGCAGAACTTCCTGATTTTATAAATGAGACTAAATGAAGTTGTTGTTCAGTGTACACAGCAAGTCAGAGGGATGTTCTAGTCCCACATTCCCTTTATCCAAGTTAGTTCAGTGTAGTCACTGTCCCAGTCCTTCTTATATAATTTCACTTAATGCCTGGTCTCTTTAGGATCTGTATTCCCTAGTTCTTCTCCCTTCTTGAACTTAGAGTTCATAATTTTTTTGCCATATTTTTAGCCATCACATCCACCAGGAACAGAATTATTTGAAGCACATTTATAATTCTCCAGAATAAATCCAATTCTCAACAAATAATCTGTGATAATGGTCACACTGCATGTGACACTAGACAAAAGAATCACATACCATAAATATGGAAAGCAGCTCCTCTCCTTATGATAAACTGTCCTAACACATACTTACCATTATGAATAGATTGATTTTGAGGGCAGAAGATCAAGCTGGGATGAAAGAAGGGGTAATGAATATTTCTGGACCTCATAAAACCCAGTAAGAATTTTTACTAATCCCGGTTTGTTCTTCTAATGTCAATGAAGCATAAGTGAGTGAGAGAACTTAAATGCAACCTATCCTTTCCTATAATCACCTTGATCCAGAAGACTTAGCTGCCCATGATGCAGAATGTGGACTGAGGCCAGTATCTCCAAATAAGTCTTCCTGTTAAGTTCCTCAAATCCTATTTTAGGCAGTTAAATAAATTAGCTCTTTCTAGAGGTGCCAATTCCTGTGTATTCAAAGATAATAAATAATCAGCTCTATATTTTTGTGAGAGAGAATTTTAAACTCCATAAGTATATTGACTTTATCCTCCCTAATGAGTTAGCATCAAAACAATCTTTCTCATAGAAGTGCCGCTGAACTGTTGACTTCAGAGAACCTTTTAAGTCATCTGGCAGGAACATGACATGGTTCCCTAAAATTATTTGATTAAAACAAGCCAAGTGATAATAGATACCACATAATTTCCAATTCTGCTTATGATTCATAGTCCTCATCTTTTCATTTTTTTCCCGTAAGGAAGCCAAAGGTAGAGAAAGCCAAGATATTATTTCAATGATATAAGCGGATCTATCAGATCAGCAGCCAGAACACTCTGCTACAGACATACTGCCCACTGCTGATGCTAACAATAGGTATATTGGTCTGTGTTTCAAGTACAGAATTTACTGAAAACATGTCAGGCAATTTTTCAAAGGTCTGAGCATATGATATGCTAGGGGCTCTGAACCCCTTGCAGGTGTCCCGTGGGATTGCTTATCTTTCTCCAAAACAGAACCTCTGCAACTTAATTCCCATACCACCTGTCATGGAGAGCTGTACATTATTTTGCAAGTTCAGCATAACAGTGAATATCAAAATTGAAGCAGTGGGGTCCAAAATTTTAAGACCTTTTCCAGTGAGGATCACAAGAGTATTTTAAAATGAAAAAGTGACATCATTTTTCTTTCAGGTCAACAACTTTTCCTCTTTCTTTTGGTTGGTCTAGCAAATAGTCTTCATCTTTCTTATCTTCCCATTCAGGGTCTGGAAAATAGGTATGGTACTTGTACCATTCCAGCTGCCATACATAAATCTGATGCTTCATACATAAATGCAGTTCTTATATGCACGTTCATGTAATGCTGTCTCCACCTCCGTTTTTTAACCTACTAATCTTCACATGGTCAAGCAAAAATTATTGCTGAAATTTGTAATGCGAAACTCAGATTCTTTGGGGTATCTCTGAAATGCTCAATATGTCTACATGATGGTTTTTCTGTCTTATTAGAAATGAAGAAATATTTATTACAATTATGTGTTTCACCTCTTAAAGCCTATAAAAACCGACATATTTCTGTATAGTACAATTTTATATGGCAACATCTCATTTTCATATAACTTTGCAAATATAGAATATATCTATCTATACATATACATATGTGCACATATAAAAACATATGTAGACATATATAAAACCAGATAACTCAAGCTTGTGTCAAGACTGAAGGGCCTTAAAAGACAGATCTTCTTTTACCAGAAACACTTAAACCGGCCCTTTAAACTTCCTTGCCTGTAGCATATGCCTATGTATGTGTATAAAGATAATTTTTTATATAAGAATATATGTATATAGTATATATATACTATATGTATATGCATATGCACATGCAGTTGTATATATACATATAAATATATGTAAAATATATGGGTTAATCTTACATATTAAAGTGCTTTTTAAATGTTTAATGTGTGACACATGCAGCTTTCCATTTGCGTGAGCAGAGACTTCTTTACAAACCCTGCTAAACTTAGTCCTTTCCTTGAGAAAACAGAAGAGTTCACAGAAGCCATGTAAACAGAACGTGGCACTAACACAACATGTTAACATAATGCCATGCTTATCTGATATCACCATCCATCTACTTCTGTGTTTAATCTGTCAGCTCTTCAGGACGGAGTGTGTCTGAGTTTCCTGTGCCAAGTGCTCCGTGCAGTAAGTCTCTGCACCACCCCATTGTTGGCAGGCACCGTGTTACACAGGAGCACTGTCTTCATTTTCGCAAAGTGTCTACATGGGAGACACGAGATGGCATTCGCTCTTGTCCTATTACTCCCTAGAGACTCTCTTGAATTGTTAACCCACCGGAAAGATTAAGTTTCACACAGCAATTTGCTTTTCCTAGGGTAGGTCTCTGTAATACATCTCTCAGCGGTATGAGGTTTGCTCATACCACCACCAGATCACATCTCAGTCAGCGAGTCAATGTTGCATTTGGCAAATCCCGTTTATTATCATTGTGCCTCTTTCTAGATGGCCCAAGTCCTGCTAACCCTGCTGACGGGACGGAAGGGTAGTTTTTTTTTTCTTTTTTTTTTCTTTTTTTTTTTTTTTTTTTTTTTGTCACATTAGGGAGAAGGGGTTTCTACCCAAAGGAGAGGCCAAATTGCTTCCTCCAGAAACCTGATGACTGTCCTGGCCACACAAGCATTTACTATGATGTCTGCTGCTAGTACAGGCTTATCCAAGTGGAAAAGTAGGAATATCTTCTTCTGATCTTTACCTTTACGTTGGGTAACTCTCAGATCTGCTTTGGTTTTTGTTTCACCAAAACTGTCAATAAGGTGTTCAAGCACTGAATGCTACAAACTAAGGTGTTGGTGTGCCTTAGGGTATGTTTATCCCTGTAATATATGCTGAATATAATTTTCTCTTTTTATTATACAGGTTCAGCATTTTTTAACTTATTCCTTCATTCAAAATAAATTAGGCCTAGGCACTGTAAAACTTTTTTTATGTTATTTACTGCCAATTGTGTCTGAAATAGTATCTAAAATAAATATTTATGCCTGTCTATTTAAGAGCAAGCTTGTGTATGTTCTATATTTCACCTGTATATGCAATGCTCAGAGACAGACATGGTCACTAAGGTCAGCTTCATTGCATTGCAGGGTTTTGTGTATTTCTCATTAGGTTTAAAATAGCCTGTGGTACCACACACCATGATTTCCACTGAAAATACTGGCTCATAGCCTATGTACAAAGTACTTTTTTCCAGTGATGGATGAATATCAACTCTTCTCCTAAAAGAAGAAGTTAGCTGGCATCACACCAAATATAAAATGCTTAAAAGCAAGAAGAAAAATTAAATGGAAGAAAATGTGAAAGGAAAGGACGGAAAACAAGGGAAGAATACAGCTAGCTCTGATACAGTCGATTCCTAGGTCTCAGCTGAGGATTATCTGACTGTCTCAGGACTGTGCTGTGGGACATGGAGTGCTCCAGCCGTGTGTTTGCACAACAGGAGCCCATCTTACACCTCCTCCAGCACCCGGCACCCTGAGAGTGGGCAGAATAGCTCGTGCTGCGCTGACCCAACCATGACTCTGATCTTCCCACTTCAAAGGAGGAAGATTCCCGCAGAAAGCAGGCTGGGATTCCTACACTGTTTTTCACACAACAGATGAGCAGCGTTTGATAAACCAGAACATATAGCATAATTAGGCCTCAAACAGCATAGACTAATTACAAACGCAAAATTATGCACATTTTTAATGAGGGTGCTGGAGAGGGGCATGGGGAAAGGAACTGCAGGGAGTGCAGACAATCCTGAGCAGCCGCAGCCACACTGCAGAGGTGCTGTTCCTGGAGATGTGGTGCTTCAGGTGATCGGGTACCATGGAGGAGTAGGAGAACTGAGATGCTTTCTTCTGCTTTCAGGAAAACTGAAAACTGTCCTGGCCAGGGTCAGGAGAAGCTTAAAACATAATCTTATGATATCTAGGCACTGGTGTCACCAAGAACAGGCAAGGGGCAATGTTAGCCAGAACATCAGGCAGCACAGGCAGAACCAGGTCCAGCTCTACCTGCTAGCCTCCTTCCTTCATGTGCAGAAGATGGCAGAGGTGCTGGTGAGGAAACAGGCAAGGCAGCTTCCATGCATCCTTTGTCAACAGAAAACACAATCTTCACAGGCCTGCTGTGGGCTTTCTAGACACACTGCAAGGCCCGTTAGCCCCTGAACATCAGAGTTTGGGTTCTGTGAAGTGCCCATAACATGTTCCAGCACAGCACAGGATAGGTGTGTTCAGGGTAGTTCATATCCACCAGCCAAGGTACTCGGCACAGCACAATGGCTTTCACTGTGGCTGTGCAGTCTGTGTCAAACTGCAGCACTGGATGTCAGCTCACATGTCGGTTTTCATGGGGGGTCCAGACTAGGACAAGGACCCTCAAAACCATCCCAATACATCAACTGTAGAGGAAAAGGGTGAGGATGGGGAGGATCATCAGCAAAACTGGCCTGAAGAGAGGTTAATAAACCATCCAGCATCACTGTGAATAGTTGCTCAGACAGACTTATTCTGCCTTCAGGAAATCTTAAAGGTCTCATGACCAACTATCCAGCATGAGGCATTGCTGCAATCCCCAGGGCACACCACCCTGTTTTACCAGGGCTCAAGATGTTAACAGAAGGCTTTTCCCAGAACCCTTCACCACTTTCAAATGCAGAATTAAAGCTGACATTTCTGTTTGCACCCAGCATTATTCTCTTTCTTTGCCTTACCCCATAACTTGCTTTCCTGAAGCTCCATTCGCAGCCCATCCTGCAGATGCATTTCCTGCTCTGGAAGTGGCATAAATCCCATGCATGACTGTGTGGGTGATCTTACCTCCTGTTATGATCCACAGAAGTGGGTTTACCCACACAATGTGAGGAAAGAAATACAGAAAAAGCCACAGAGAAGATAGAGATCAAAGTTAGTGGTAGGATTACCAGATCTTGCAATTACCGTATAGTTCTGGAATATATGGAGAAAGTAATATCCTGTGTTTTAATACAGGACATAGAATTTGAGACTATAATACAGGAAATCCCATATTACATGGCATGTCTGGCAACCATAATGCTATTCTAGGAAAAGCAAATTTTATGCTTGAGCGTGCCACAGAATTGTTCTGTGATGCTGAGTAAGTCTCTCTGAGCAGATTTTCTGTGTTCCTCGATTTTGCACCCTTCCCATTGCCCTCAGGTTGCCTCCATCTCTTCATTGCTAGGGCACCAGAAGGAAAAACAGCAGGAGCAGAGGATATTAGACCCTGCTATTAGATGCTGTGCCATAACTGTACGTGCTAACAGGAGGAGAAATTACAGGGAAAGTCATGTTTGTCTCCTGTAGCCTTGGGACAGAGGATGCCCAGTGCAGATGGCATCTCCAGAATCCTAAGTGCCAATTTCTGTCAGGTCACTGCTGAGCAAATAAGAACTAAGATTTCAAGAAACGTATAACAGCCAAATCTGGGCACCTCCTTAAAGATAGAAGGAAAAATGCACACCATTTCTGATAAAATTTCCAACAGACCTCAGGCAGAGGCCCCTATCTCATATGGAAAATACATGTGCTCAGGCCACTGAAATATGTAACTTAAAAATATGATCTTGTAATGGAAAACGTTAAACCAAAGAGAATTTTACTTGCCCTGCTTATAATTATATTAAAATATAGGCCGTATGCAATACTTCATATTTGTACTTATGACTGTGGTCAATTTTAAATCATTAGTCTCTGTTTAGAGGTGGGGGGAAGCTGCTGTATGAAGTAGTGAAGTAATTTACCCAAGTTGCTGTGTGAGTCTGATGGCAAAACCAGACATAAAAATGAGAACTGGAATCCTGTGCGCAGGAAAAGAAAAGGAAATTTTGTCACTGACTTCCATGGGATCAACCTATCTATATGTAGTGACCCAATTAATAGCCCAGGTTCATTTGGCCTATCCATAAAAGACAGACGACTCAAACATGAAATGCTGAGGGTTTCCTTAGTAATATTCCTCAGTTTAGGACAGGTAGAAATAAAAAATAATAATAATTAAAAAAAAAAGTGATTTTTTTTTCTTTTTTTCTCTTTTTTTTTTAACTAAAAGCACAGTCAAACTGGAATTCAATCAGCTCACTGCATTTAGTATACCTCTATTAAAAACACTGTCCCTCTGCAAAACAATTGTTCCTCTGTCAGTGTCCGTCTGCAAAAATATTTCTCCCTATTTAAAGCTGGGTCTGACAACTTTAAATTAGAGGTACTAATTAAGCTATTAATGAAGTATAAGTTAAAACCTTAAAAGCTAGATTTTCCTAAATTTCCCTTTATTAAAGGGAATTTGCCATGTTTTCAATATAACCAAATGTTTTTCTTGCATTTAGAGGGATAATATTATTTTTTATGGAATTTGTATGAGGTTCTTAAAGAAATGCCCCATGCATAGGAAGTTCATATGGTATGGTTATTTTGGCATGGAACCATAAGGTTTTTCTGGTTTGATCTTTAACTTCTCCTGAGCCCATTAAATGACTTAAATTCTATTTCTAGCTAGTTAAACTCCTGTACTTGGTCAGAAGCTATTTCTCACAATGAGGAAAAAAAAATCTAGTAATAACACATGATGGGCAGGTTGTGAAATACCCCTTTCTTCCTCTATTAGAACTTTCAGGTACCTCCAAAATACTTGTCAAATAAACCAAACCTGATAACCAAACCTGCCTAATACCTCATAAGTTCACTCATGAATCTGATACATACGCAGAAGAAAATGTTGAAGGATATAACCAAGAGTGCTGCAAGATGAGTATTGTGTATGCAAAAAACCTTTCACCAAAATAAAAAATAAAAAATAATAATAAAAAAGGCACCTCCTCTAGAGCACACAGACCTTTTTGATCTCTTCTATATTGCCTGTGTGGGAAGGCATAGGCCTCCATATAGAGCTCTGGGAACTGCTATACTGAAATACCTGGTTCTCTGCTACCTCCCCCCAGTGCCAGGGACATGCCCTGAAAGAATGGACAGTTGGCACAAGGCTGCCCTCCTGCAACATCACTCCAGCCTAATAACTGCCAAGAGGGTCTTGAGGAATGCCTGAAGATCTGGTAAACACTTTTACATGTATCCCTGAAAGAGGAACCTAATTATTCCTTGATGCTACGTGTGAGGAACACCACAGGCCTAGGTTAGCACTATACAAGGGTTAAAGAAGAGATCACAGTATGAAAAAAAAGAATAGATATTAGGAGTAGCAAACTTACAGAAGCCTTATATCTGTCTCTCTTGTAGAAGTATTTCTTGATATTGCTACAGATTTGTTAAAAATAATAATAAAAAAAATTTGCTACAATATCAAGGCTGAGTTACTGTGTACTCAAACTTAAAATGACAAAATCAAGGAAAAATGTTCTGTCTTTCTTCTCCAAGTCATCGTAATATAGAGAAGCAGTGCTCAGAAGAGAAGATTTCAGGAGAAAAGGGTTTATTTGAGATGAATATAGTTGACATTCTCAGGAAGAGAAAACTATTGCTGCTTTGGCAGAAAGATTTCTTGCTCCATCTTTGCTGAAGAGCCAAATTTGAATTATCATGGCCCAGAATACAAACATTTTGCAGCTTGTAATGTTTTAAGGAAAACCACTCCATCATCTCATACAACTAAGCTGACCTGCACTCTATGCATACCAAAGCCCTTTGTGGGTCCATGAAGATAATCTCCTTGACTGATTTTATTACAGGCAGAACATACATTCTGGAAAGACATAATTGGCACACAGTGATCAAACTTTATAAAGCTATTTGCAGTGAAAGAAAAACTCCATATAGAAACTATGGGAAGATTATGTAAATAATTTATTTTAAGATGAGTCAGTTAATGTTATGGCTAAGATCAATGGAGAAAATATGATTCCCCAAAAAAGCAAGATGACTAGAATCAAGGGAAATTGTAGTTGTTGTTTTTTTGTTTTGTTTTGTTTTGTTTTTTGTATGTATAAAATCAACAGTAATGCTGAGTAAAAATTGAGCTAATCATGATAATAATACAGCACATTTGGCAAATAGCATACCATATTTTGTAATGCTAAATGGCTATGCCATGTTGCCTTTAATTGCTCATAGAAGATCATCAATTTTTCAGGTTGGAGTGGACTTCAAAAGGTCTCTAGTCCAACCTTCCACCCAAAGCAGAATAAAGACTGAATTCTGACCAGACTGATCAGGACTTTGTCCAGACCTTTGTAAACTTCCAAAGACTGACATTTCTCAGCCTCACAAGGCAGCCTGTTCCAATGCCTGACTGTCCTCATGTCATATATTTTATCTCCATGTACCCAGAATGCCTGCTTCTTTCAATTTCATTTTAAATTTAACAAATATTGTTTCTCCTTTCATGCATCACTGTAAAGAGCCCAACGTTGTCTCCTCAGTGATCTTTCTGTAGGTGCTTGGGGCTACTGTCGGGTCCCTCTAAAGCTACTTCTGCTCCGGGTTGAACAAGTTCAGCTCCCCCAGCCTCCCATCACAAGGCAATTGCTCCAAGACCCAAACAGGTAAAAAGAAGATCATCTTAGATGAAATCCTAAGTGCATTTTCCTGTGCCTTCAGGATACAGGACTACTTTTAAAATGGATTTAAATGGCTTACGCATCTCAATATACATATGTAGTCTGCAGGCTTTCTCATTTTTAAATAAAATAGTAAATTATTTTAAGAAACTAAACCACATAGCCCCTATCAAGATTAATTACATCACTGCTTTACCTGTCTTCTTATTTTCATAACTGTTTTGATCATCACCATGCCAGTGGTGCTGCACTGGACACAAGACCCCCAAAAAATCCATGAGATTTTGCTTTCCTGCTTTCAGGTACAAAATGCATAGCAGAAGTACTTATGCAGACAAACATTAATTTCAAATGTGGAAAGCAACATCTCTGTATGACATTATTTTTCTCCTGCAGATGGTGTGAAACGTGCAGTATCAATATCTTACTCAAAATGCGAGTAAATAAGTTAATCAGTAGAAATGTTCTTGTTACAGTAACAAAAGGTTATACAGGCATTTTCTGCAATCACATTAGCTAGTCCTTTCACATCTATACAGTACTGGTCAGCCTGTTTCCAATCCCACTTGCAGTAACTTGCAGTCATAATTTTGTATCATTGTATGCAGAAAGTTGGTGCAATTTAGGGTGGAAGAAAGCAAGACCCACCTTCTCTTTCCATAACAACAACAAAAAAAAAAAAAAAAAATTGAACTTTTACCATTCAACCCTCCTAGCTAGAGAAAAGCTTTCCTAATGTCCAAAAGTTTCCAGCTGTATGAAAGAGACATATCCACAGAAATTCAGCATTATTTTCTCACATATTCTGTTCAGCATGTCATAGTTTATCAAAAGTAATAGATAAGCTAACATCCCCATTGAATTTCTCTCAAAAACAATGAGCAATCCTGACCACAACTGTCATGTTTCACTGAAACATTCAAAAATGGGTATAAGCAGTTTCCTCTGTTCACAGTAAGAGCAGTCTGAATCAAGGCAGTTTCTTTTACTATAAAATAACTTTTAAAAGAGTAAGAAATGTCTCTTCAGAAATGTTTTTCTCCAGTCCATTTGGCTTTTTGCAAAAGGCTGACTCCATAAAGACCAGCATTATGTCATAGTTTTGTTTGATGGCCAAGTCTGCACTGTATACAAGGTGTTTTGGACATAGCTTTTCTTCTCATCCTCACTTAAAGTGGAATCTCATTATAGTTTATGATCTGTGATTTACAAGTTTGAATTGAGTTAGCATCAATTTCAGTGTATCATTTCTGATCCAGTCTAGGTACTCTGGTTCATGTAAGTCTCTGCTGACACGAGGCCAAGGTATGCAATCATTCGTTACCTATGCCATTGCCCTGTTGATTGATTACTAAGAAAGAAGTTGGCTCCTAGGATCTTAACGAGATCCTTTGTGTCAGGGCCAGAGGCTTCCTGGGGGCCAAGAGCTGTGGGAGCTCCTCATGGCCGCGGGGCAGGGCCTGGCAGCCAGGGCCTGTCCCACTGCCCCAGCCAGGAGCAGGGCAGCCAGGGGCAGCCCCATCTCTGCATATCAGCACCTCCCTGGGGATGGGACATGAGTCTTGGGGTGGGTCTGGATCATCAGGGACCATGGCCAGGCAGGGCAGGACTGTGGGGATCTGGAGCCCTTTCCTGCTGTGGCCTTGCTGAGCCTGGATCTGACAGCCCAGGGCTGAAATGGATCCCTGAGCTCTGGGCAGGCAGAAGGGAGCCCTGTGTAGGCCATCAGGCCCATTAGTGCCTGTGGTGCCCTCTGGGCCCTGATGCTCTGATACCATCAGACAAGTGTGTCCATAATTCAGTTACTTGTTTTTTTCTTTTTTAATAACACCTCTCAGGAGTACAGGAATTACAAAAGTCCCATTGTGTTGCCAAAAGCAACGTTCTAACTGATGAAAGGACATGGTGTCTGACACTGGAGTCGTAAACAATTTTCAGATGTTTGATATTGTTTTCTTGAACTTAACCTACCACACTTGCTGGCTGCTCCTATGCCTGAACTACATAATCCATGGCTGATAGTGGACTTCCCTTGATAACTCTTAAATGAAGAGCCCCTTGCCTAGATCTTACTTGGGCTTTTTCTTCCCTGTGTTGCACCTATAAGATATATACTTTTTTTCCTTCCTATCTTTTGCATGTCCCCCAGAAAAAGCGCATGACAGCCACATGAGCTGCTCCTCACTGGTGTACCAGCAGCACAACACATTTCCCAGAAACACCATCATTAGGCTGGCCTTTTCTTCAGTTTTGTACAGAATATGTCCAGAGTGAAAAAGGAAATTGAAAATAGATGCTTTTTATCCTCCAAGGAATTAGAATCATAGAATAATTAAGGTTGGAAAAGACCTTCAAGATCATCTGGTCCAACCATCACCCTACTACCAATGTCATCTCCTCTGCACTGGAGGTGCTTCTGCTATGATACTGCAGAGCTGATACAACAGATGTAATGGCCCCTCAACCATCTCAGTTCTGCAGGAAATACAGCAGGAAACTCTTCACAACTGTCATCAGGCTACTTCCATTTTCACCAAGATGTGGACTTCCTAGAGAATTAACATACCCCACTGATCACTTATTCTTTGCTTAACCAGAACCAAAAGATAACATTTCCTTTTCTGTACTACACTAGAGAGCAGTCCTAAAGGCTGTCTTGCGATGTGTATTACTACACTATAACCCACATTAGCTACCTATATGAATCCAAACAGCTGTGAATGGTGTCTTTTCCCCAGTCAGATATCTCTTGATTAAAACTAAACCCCAAAGGGGTGGAATAGAATAATTTCCATCCAAGTTATTCAGCCAAAAAGCAAGATAAAGGATTCATAGATTCACCAGGAAATGCATTCTTCTGTAGACCAGAGCTATCCTGTACTCACAGCTAAGCTCCCCTTTAAGATGTTAAAAACGCAAACGGAACTGAATACTAGCAGAACAGAAAGAAGTAAAAGTCCCAAAAATATTTAACTACACTGACCATAATGACTGGATACATGCTTCTGAATGACCACAAGAGGCAATCATTAATCACTGAAGAAAACAAGGGAACATGACTTAACATCAAGATAAAGGAAGAAGAATGGAATGTTCCATGGAAGAATGCAGTAAAAATGCCTCAAAATATCAGATTAAAAAAAAAAAAATACTGAGCCTAATTTCTCATTCTTGCATGCACTGATGTGAAGCAGGAATAAGTGTTGGGCCAGTGAGTTGGGCAGTCACTACACACAGGTTGTGAGTGAATAAAACTGGGCTGGTACTACATGCACAAGTTCACCTATTTGTCAGCATTAGAAACACTGGATAATGGAACTGGCAAGCTCTGGCATTTTGTATGATAGAGAGGGGCAAGAAGAGGATTTGGTTTAAACTTTTCAAAATTATACCATTCTTATTAAACTTTTACAAAATAAGAAGTGGTAGTTTTGGTCTGGCAAGTACCTCAGTTGACTGTTACGTACCCAAAACCACAAATGTTTTTATCTATGTCCCAATTTACCCAAATCCTTAATTTCAGGGGAATTTGATATGTATGACTTTGTCTTTTGGTTTTATTCTTATGTAATCTGTAGCATTCAAACCCATAATATGCATATGCAACAGTTCTTATACAGTGACCTTTCAAATTAAAAAGATCTCTTCATGTATCTATACTCCAGAATTTCATCTCACTGAAGTTCAAGTCAGTTTTGGGGTCCAAAACCACCCCACCAACTAAGCATACATAAGTACAAGCTCTTGCAAAATTTCAGGGCTCAGGATTTGACTATTACTCCGTGAAAACCTCCACTTTTTTCTTACTTCTTTTCCTCTTAGTGTCACTGGGACGAGATCTTGTAGCAGATGAGAGGAGTAGTTTGGATTAAGCCAGTACTGTATTCTAAATCATGTAGTTACCTTCCATGCGTGCAGTTACCTGCATCTGTTACCTTCCATGTACACTTCTTGCATGTAATAAACTGACTGAGAAGACCATTATATCTGCTAGACCTCTTACATTTCATAGGTCTTCCAGGAGTTACCCCTCTGTTCAGTTTAGTATCTTGACTAATGTTTGTCTTTCTGAAAAACATCAAATTTCAAACCCACATAATTTACTTTTATTTGATCTTCACCTTAAGGTCCTTGTCACCCATTTTGAACGTGGAAATGCCAAGATTGCACATGCTATGCAATTAGTTTTCTCTGCTAACAAATACAGAAGTAAATTCACCTCCTTAATCTTAAGGATAGTACTTAATCATAATTTAACTATCCATATAAGGAAACACACTATACCTTTTCACCATATCAGAGGGCAAACAGCTGTTTTTCAGGCACTTCTTTGGTCTGGCCCATAAAACTTTGTCAGATTTGCAGCCTACTAGGATGTAGTCTTCTTCCTTCTGCAGGTAGTACTTGCCCTCTTTATTCCCTTACTCTTAACTGGATCACAGCACTTTTCCTGGTTAAATTTACTAGTGGATACAATACCTGCTGTGTGACTTTAATCTGCAGTAATTAAGACTCCTGCATCTTTGTAGCACTTGTAAAATTTATCAGGATTTTGGAGTCCTGACTAATGTCCATTGTATTAGTGACAGATAACAGATTTCAATGCAACAAGATGATTTATTCAGTGGTCCAACATCCCAGATAAAAGCACAGGCCATGAAATCTCACCCAATAATTGCTGCATAAGACCCCAAATTTCAGTTTTATTTTTCTTCAAAATATAATCCCAGTTTAAAGCTCTCAGTGAGTGAACATCTGCCATATCCTTTGCTGAGTTGTTCCAATGTCAGGCTCATGCTGTTCGGCTCATATTTTGTTAGGCTCATGCTAAAAATATGTGTCTGACCACCATTTTGAATTTGCCTATCTTGTTGTCTGAGCTGTTTGACATTATAATTCTATGGTCAGTGTGTACCCTTATGTTTCATTTTACAAATGCCATGCAATTCATCATCAGTGATGAGCATATTAAGGGCCATAAATGAACACAGAATAGAGAAAGAGAATATAGTGCACTGTAATGACTATTGTTGATAGAAACTTTGCTGAAAGGAAAAAATTTAATATGCACTTAGCATAATATAAAATCATAAGGCTAGGCAAAGGCCAATTTTCTTTTTTGTCTCACATTTAAGCCAGAGTTCTGTAGCTCAATTTGCAGAAAGCAGGATGTGTGTTTATAACAGTAAAGTAAAAATGATTTCCCTTTCTTCTTTTTTTAAGCTGCATATAATGGTGCTTGCTTTTTAGGGTATTTTTAAACAAAACAAAACAAACAAAAAAAAAAGTCTGAGATTTGGAAATATAAGCTCATGTTTCTTAATTTAGTGTTTCAGTGTCAAGCCAAAAGAGCTGTCAGTATATTGTGAAAATATTCCTGCAAAACAGAAGTAAATGGAAGTTTTGTCTTTGATTTACATGTGTGCAGGATCAGACTCTGAGTGTAAAATTAAGACAGCAGTTGCTATTCCAGATCAACCAGGAAAAGAAAGATCTGAAATTAGAGGCTGGAAACCTAACCATTCTGGCACTTTGACATCAATACATCAACTAGAAAGAAATGTTATACCAGCTTACTGAAAAAAACATATTGACTAAAGCCCTGATGCAAGATGCATTTATTTTAGCTCATTATTTAAGCACATGCTTAATTTGAAACACAAACCACAAGTTCTGTAGGCTCTGATAGGATTTAATCAGGTACTTAAGTGTCACTTAAAACCTGATTTGGAATAAGGTTCTGACTCAGAACAAAAACTTTAAAGAGAAGCAAGTCTTTGCTCCAAAAATAGTTTAATAGTTGTCCTCCCTTGACCATGGCAATCAGAAAGATAAGGGGAGATTTCAAATTATTACTCTTAAAGATACAAATGTTTATTTAATCCACAAGCAACAATAAATAAGGTCTGAAGCATGTGACAGATGACATAAAAATAGAGCTTTGACAAAGATTTCACAGACATGCCCCCACCAGACTCAAAGCAGTTTTCTTCTCTGGCTGTACTTATCTTGCAAGTCTCCCCTCATGTACAAACACACCCACCTCCCACTGAGATCCTTGGAAAGCCAGTATATGGAGTATTTCCAGGCTTTGGTTTCTTGATGCATTGTTAACAGGAAAGAGCTATTTACAAAAGGAGGTTTTACCCCAGGGAAGAGCGAGCTGCAAAGATGGGTAGATGTGTGTGCAGCATGAGTATGCACTGGTAGGCTGCAGATAACCAGTGCAGGGGGCCAGGCTGGAGGGTGTGTGGGCAGTACCCATGGGATTTTTGGATTCAAGCCTGAGGAGGTGTAGGCAGCAGAAGGAACTGCCTTGAGAAACAGCAGCAAGGAGTAGAGGTTTGAAGATATGGCTTATAACAGTAAAGGGAGGAGTTGGCTCTGATTTTAACAGCTAGCTATCCCAGTGCTCCCAACGCTACATGTCCTCAGTCAAAACAGACATATTTACTTTATTATGTTTCAGGAGGTGTTTTTCATGGAGGTGTTTACCTTTGCTTCATTCCAGCCATGAAACAAGGCATTAAAAAGGCCTTAAATCATGTAATTAAGAGGGTATTGACTCCCCATGAAGACCCATTTTACACTGCCAATTTATGTTAAAGACCTTTCCTATATACACCAATCAGTATCATATTCTGAGGAAATAGAATGGATTTATGAGAAATAGAAATATTATGATCAATTTCAAATTACCTAAGTATAACTATATGCTGTTACTATACCATCTATGTAGTCTATGTTTCTTGTCCTGTTTTTAAGAATGTATATCTTTCACTAGATCTCTTATAAAACTTTCATTTTAAGGATAAGGAGATGCTGAACCTCTTATTAAAGTTATAATTCAATGGTCTTGCATTTTCTCTGGAATATTTCAGATGGCTTCACGGCAGGGGTTTGTGACCATGGAACTGGATGAGACCATCATTTCAAGGAAAAAAAATAAAATAAAATAAAAAATGAAAATGTGATTGGAAACTCATTAATCATCTCTGCGATATATACAGCTGTGCTTTGTGCTGCAGTAGTAAATCATGTGTAAATAATAAGCATTGAAATGAAATTTGTACTTATCAGATAATACTTTCTCACTGTCACTGACTGAAATAGTAATTTTGTTTAGCAAATTTTACTGATACCTGTTGTGGATTAACCCTGGTATACACCTAAGCCCCACATATCCACTTGTTGACTCCATCCCAGCAGGATGGGGAAGAGAATTGGAAAGGCAAAAGTGAGAAAACTAAAACATTGGTGTGTTATCAACACTGTTTTGGTTACAAATCCAAAATATAGTAGCATAGAAGCTACTATGAAGAAAATTAACTCTATCACAGCCAGAAACAGTCCAAAAACAAATATTTCCATAATGCAGCTTTCAATTATCAGGTCATGGGTTTCATTTTGAAATAACACAAAGATCTGTCAGACTTTCCTCATTAGAAATACAGTGCATTTCTGCCACTGTTTTTCATGTTTGAATATTCACCTTCCAATATTAAGATCAAACTGATCCTGTGTGTTATAAGTGAATTGCTCTGAAAATTTTTCATTGTTCCGTTGATTCAGATCCTCCTCAATGTAAACATCTTATCTTTTTTAAGTACCTATTCATTTCTGGCATGAATTGCACCTTAAGATTTCTCTAGCTAATATTGTGGTTTAACTCTGGCAGGCAGCTCAGCACCACACAGCCACTCGCTCACTCTCCCCAGGTGGGACGTGGGAGAGAATTGGAAAGGCAGAAGTATCTCTCATGGGTTGAGATGAAGAGTTTACCAGATAAAGCAAAAGCTGTGCATGCAATCAAAGCAAACCAAGGAATTCATTCACTGCTTCTCATCGGCAGGCAGGTGTTCAGCCATGTCCAGGAAATCAGGGCTCATCGTGTATAAGTTTCTTGGGAAGGCAAACACCATCACTCCAAATGTCTCCCCCTTCCTATTTCTTTGCCCCAGCTGTTATTGCTGAGCATGATGCCATGTGGCATGAGATGTCCCTTTGGTTTGTTAGGGCCAGCTCCTGGCTGTGTCCCCTCCCAGCTCCCTGTGCACCCACAACCTCTTCACTGCCAGGGCAGCACGAGGAGCTGAACAGTCCTTGGCCCTATGTGAGCACTGCTCTGCAGCAATTAAAACTTTGGTGTGTTATCAACACTATTTTCATTAAAAATCAAAACACAGCATCATACAAGCTTTTAAGACAGAAATTAACTCTATCCTCTGTCTCAGCCAAAACCATAACAAACATTCTCCATCGTTTGGAAGTGTGATCCATTCAGTTGGAGACACATATGTTTATACTGGCTAAGAGTCCACCCTTCTTTGTACATGGAGATGGGGTGAGAAAACATACCCAATGCAGGAACAAGGATGTGATTTGCTATAGCCATTAATAATGACGGTGATTCCTTTGACAGTATCTGGCAGGTTCCTGAGAGACAGATTCCTCCCTCCTGCCTAGAAGAGATTTTGTGCTGTTGTATTTCTCGTTGTGTCAGAGGGGTAAAGTTCTTGATTACAGTCTCTTGATTACAGTCTTTAATCCCTGACAGCTGATTTTTGGATGAGATGGACTAAGCCCACTGAGGCTCTTGAAGGCACAACCAAGACCCTCAGCCCAACCTGCTGTGTCCCAGGAATCATATGTATGGAGTAGGGAAGGTGTGCTCCCAGAGGTCCATGATGAGGAAGAAACATGCTCTTGTGTTTCAGGCTTTTTGTGGCCTGCTGAATTCATAAAGAGGAGGACCAGTGAACAGTTACGTGTAACTTATACTCCTCACTTCTTAATTCAGGTTTTGATTCTTTTGTTATTAGTAGTTTGCATTGTCAGTAGTTATCTCAGTTTGATCTATAGGGAATTAGTGCACCACTACTTATTTTGCTGCCTTCTAGCATGCATTTCTCTACTGCAGCTTGAGTTAAAAGAAATATTCTATAAAGATGGCAAAACTAAAATCTCCTCTCTCCTGCTGGACTGCTTGTGGGTAAATTGCCAGTATACCAGCTTGTTGCCAGCATCAAGAAATTCCTCCAACATGCATGAAATGCTCTGAATGTCTAACCTATTTAACTAGAAAAAATAGGGGAGGAGGGATAAGAGGAAGAATGATAACAAAATTTGACAGTATTTAATGGGCAATGGTAGCATTTCTTAATGTGGATATAAGAACTTTATTTTATGTATGCTGTAGCCAGAGTCAAGCAGGGGTAAATACTGCAGTTTATATAACTGACACTCAGCAATCTCCAGAAAATATTTGTTTGCTTCTAAATAAAGTAACACATTAGGTGACACATGCATTTTTGGAAAATGCTTCTCAGATCAAAGGGACAGAGAAGCAATGTAATAGGCTTTAATTAATGCTTTCAGTGCCAGTACAATTTTCAGACCTTTTTTTTTTTTCTTCTTAAAACCATTTTTTAACCTTTTTTTTTTCTTAAAAAAAAAAAAAAAAAAAAAAAAAAAAAAGGTTAAAAAATGGTTTGTCAATATTCAATAACCAACAGTCACTATCCATGACCCGACCATGGTCACTATCATGTCTCTACTTTGTCTGAAAGTAGATCAACAGCCAATGTAAGTTGTACCCAAAAATAAAGGTGACCAGTTACCCTTATGGCCATTCATAAAATCCAAGAATTAGCCCTGAATTTCTCTTTGCCCTGCAGAAAATTTTATTCTGTCCTCTTCAGCTTGTACTGGTAACAGGGCAAACTAGCGTGTGACTCAGCTAGAAATTTTCGTGAGAACCAACTTGTTTCTTCTTTGGGATATCACTGTATGGTCAGAAAAATAGAAGGTATAGTCTTTCCCATGGTGTTTTGGCACTACATCTTGTAGTCTCAGCTGCAAGTCATGAGTGTACAAGCAAATGGAAGTGGAAATTGGAAATTTAAAAAAAAAAAAAAATGCTCACGGTTATAGAAACTTTCTCAAGCCTCAAAAAAGGGTTTGATTAAAGTGAAGCATTTGTTTTGTTATCTTTTTTATCTTGTCTATTTCCTGCTCTCTGTGAGATCCTTGTATGCAATGGACCCATGGCTGTGGCTAGAAAGTCCTTTTGCTAAAGTTTCTTGCCAAACCAAGCTGCTCTGCTGAGGCTGACAGGCTTCTTGGAAAACTGACCATGTTGACTTCTGGGGGGGGAGGTTTCTAAGATTGGAGGGAAAAGGAGAGAGAGCAAACAGAAATTTGATCTTTTTGATCCAAAACTATATTTTCCCTTTCAACTACTCTAAGAAAATGCTCAGAAGGTTTTGTTTTCATTCCAATATAGAATAAAAATCAATTCTGAAACCTTCAAAGTTATCATGAAGTGGAACTGCTGTTCTCTAGCCAGCTCTAAATGCATCATTAATGGACTTGGTTTTGATCTCACTGCACAGGTGCTAAGTTGGCAAGGCTCCACTGTCATTAGTGAGTTACCCCAGGCTAACACCTGGCTGAAATTAGATTAAGGCCCACTGCCCTTAGACTTTCTCCAGTGCACTGCATATGTTAGAGTGCATAGTGCTTCTCCCTCATCTGCAAAGCAGAAACTGAATATATGCTCCATCTGCACGTCACCACCTAACGTGTACCTGAAGTCTAGATGTATAAGTAACCTGTCCCCTGAAAGAAAGTGCCAAATTTCCAATATAGTCAGTGGAGAAAAGTAGGTGTTTGTGAATACTTCCAGAGGGTGAATGTGTCTGTCTCTGCCTGGAAATTTTGCAAGCTTTCGGACTCTTTCCATTGACCCATGAGAGATCTCAGGCAGTAAACTTTAGGATGATTGGTTCAGTGGGTACCTAAGATTTAGTGAGAATTAGATCTTGCTTTCAATGAATTGGACTACATCTACTACGAATTTGAGGGGATCAGTACCTTTGTATAATATGTTCTTTGTTAACACTACCGTTAAAATTATCACTGAAGTGAACAGCATAAAAGCAGTATAAAAGGTTATAATTCCAAAGCCTGTTTAACTGCAGAAGTTTGTTTAAGCTTTGGATCTGTTTCAAAGCTTCTGTAATTCATGGTATCATGCCAATGTCCATATCTTTGCCTAGGGTGGATTACGCTGTTACTAAGTGGACATCAAGTTTAGTATAATGCTAAGTCTACGTACCTAGTAAAGGGGTATCCAGTGATACTGACTCATGAATAAGTTTCTATCATTTATATCATGAATACTGGAAGAAAATCTCTCCAGCCAGAGAAGCACCAATTCAATGTTCTTAGTGGGTTTTTTTGATCCACAGAAGCTCACATCTCAGAAAGATCAGTAGGCTCAGTAGTCGATAGCTATCCCCTGCTATACATTGTTTAGTTCTTGACCATCATAAACCTTCCAGAATTATTTACACAGCAAAAAGAAAGGCTACTAGAAAAGGGGAGGTTTGAAAATGATAAAGGCCACCTCCTGAAAAATATAAAAAATCCTTTTATTACATGTTTGCCTATAAGCCTAGTCCATCTGGTACACAGTAGCTGCATGTTGCTTTTTGTCTTCCAGGAGCCAGGAATGTTGTGTAAAAAAATGCAAGTGCATTGTCTGACCAGCCTGACTGCTGATGCTTGTAAAAGATATCCTCCATTAGCAAAGGATGGTGATTCCTCTGTCACTGTCTTCAATCACCGTAATTCATTATAAACATTTTCTTCTTCCCCAATATCATACATATAAGTTCATCCAACCTCTTCCAATCTCTAAGTAAAGAAAAGATGTGCATATCCTGTGTAGTCTTTGAATATCATTTGCCAGTCTACTTTCTTTCTGTCATCATCTCAATTTCAGATAGTATTGTCATTATGTAAATTGACATAAAATAAAAAAGTTAAAAGAAAGCTAATTTTATACATTTAAGTGTAATTCACTATTGGCTGTTTTACACAAGTGCCAACTGTTTGGTAAATATGACATGTTGAAATATACTGAATTATGAAGACAAGCAGTAATATTGCCCATGTACTTGCTCTTTATTACCATCTACCTGCAGTCAGAGTACTACTGGAAAATCAAGCTATTGCAGACTTTCATAAAGTGTACCCCAGAAAGGGGACAAACTGCAGTTCTATTCACAGTCTTAATTTCTGTGTTTCATGACTTCTGAATATTTGATTCTGCAACCCTAACTGTTTCTTTTGTTTGTTTGTTTTGTTCTGCTTTATTTTGCATGGGAGTTTTTTGGTTGCTGTTTGGTGGTTGGCTGGTTGCTTTTGGTGTAAATCGTGTTGACCATCTATGTAATCCTTCACGTTCTTAGACACATGGGGTCTTCACCAGCCTGAGACTACAGCTCCATCACTCCTTTGCCTACTAATGTTGAGCTAACATCAGCAGGTTCAAGAAACAGTTTTCTACTGTGGAAGGCTGTATGTTTACCTGCCAAGACACACTGCTAGGTCTGCTGTACCACCACCATAGCATGTCCCTTCTTTCCCTGGGGAGGCTTCACTTCACAATAACAAAGCTCATGGCAGCAGCAGACAGATGGATTCCCAGGCCAGGATCCTGTTCTTTGTTTTTGATATTCTTGTTGCTACTGAAAACAGAAGCATGTAAATAAGTGAGGTTACACACCCATCAAGGGTGTGTAAAAGCAGTTTTGCTACTTGATATTATGCTGGGAAGGCTTTTCAAGTGTGGTCCTACCAGGTTCTGTATTGTTTAGTCTATCTGATATTTTTGTTAATGATTTGGATAATGGAAAAGAGAGAAAATGTGTAGAATTGGCAGATGATGTCAAGTTGGAGGGAGCTGAAAGCTTTTAAGAGGTTAGAATAAGAATTCAAAATGATCTTGATAAATTGAAGACATTGTCTAAAATTAACCAAATGAAATTCAGTAAAGACAAATGCAATGTGCTATGGTTAGTAAGGAGAAGTAAAATGCGAGTAAAACTAGGAGCAAGTGAGCAGGCAACAACACCAGAAATAAGGTTACAGTGCAGGGCAAACTGAATGTGCATTTATTATGTGATGCTAATACAAAATTAAAACAAATAAAATAATAATAAAATTAAATTAAAAAATAATTTAATTCTGTTTCATACTGGAAGGAAGGAATGGGAAACATGAGAGGTGAGAGGTAAATATTCTGCTTTACTTGTATTGTGTCCAGCCTGGGGCACTGAACACTAAAAAAAAATAAATAAATAAAATAAAAAAATAAAAATAAAAAATGTAGATATACTGGAAAGCATCCAGAGGGGGAGTAATGAGAATGATAAGAGGTTTAGAAAACTGGAGCTATGAGGAAAGGTTGAAGGAATGGGGTTTGTTTAGTCTAGAAAAGAGAAGACAGAGCAGGGACATGATAACAGTCTTCCAATACATAAAAGGTTATTCTGAGGAGGATGGTGATCAGTTGTTCTTTATGTCCACTCACTATATTACAAGAAGAATTTAGTTTACTTCACTGCAAGGAAGATTTAGTTAGATATTAGGAAAATCTCTGTCACTCTAACGAGAGTTAAGTACTAGGACAGGCTACTTTAGGAAGCTGCAGAATAGCAGCAGGTTTTTAAATGAAGGTTAGACAAACATCTGTGACCTTGTGATTTTCAGGGGCTCCAAACCAAGCCAAATTTGAACAAATTTTCTCAGGGATAGCATAAGACACACCCCTGGCAGCGGTGCATGTTTCCTGACAGAGTCCTGGTCTCTGGTGCAAAGCAGGAAAATACTAGCAATTGTCAGCAAAACCAATTCAACTGTTTTCATGCAAACTGTTTTTACGTGAGCTCTTTCCCTTAGACCTGTTCAGATATGCAGCTGAGCATTTTGGATGAAACTATACTCAGAGAAAGGCTCCATCCCAGGCAAGCACCTGAGTAATTTCAGCCTAAATAGTTAATCTGGCAAATTATATGCAACCAAAATCAGGATCTTAAAATACAGAGGGTTAGGCAATCTTAATTATAGGTGGTGTTACCAAGCTCCACACATAATTTTTATTACAGTATCAACCCAAAGATCTGGCCAGGGTCATGATCCTGAGAACTCATCTAAGGACTGTGATGAAGGAGATTAAATAAGCATGTATGCAAATAACACTCAACAAACTCACAATAACTCTTTGTCAGAAGATTTGTACACTGTCCTAACTCTTGGTAGGGTCAGTTCTTAGTCTTCATCTGGAAATAGGCTTTGTTCATAAGCCTATTCAAAAATCTTACTGATTTTTATTACTTTTCTTACACATTTCTGTTTGTCTCTTGATCTTACTGGATGGTTTAGCTTGAGTTTTGAAGATTTTCTTTATAGATTTAGGAGCTAGAAATACACCTTTGAAAACAAAATAATAAAAAGTTGGAAAAAAAGGGGGGAAATAAAGAAAATGAAAGAAAGAAAGAAAGAAAGAAAGAAAGAAAGAAAGAAAGAAAGAA
>NC_048893.1:185676798-185678316 GCF_011077185.1 Oxyura jamaicensis
GAGATTCTTCAGTGCTTGCAGATCACATCCTGCCAATGAACCACTTCATTCATTAAATGTTGTGTTTTAGAAAATGACCATCGGTAATGCAGAAGGAAACTACTGTGAAATTATGGACACCTTTTGATTTAAAGGAAGCTTTCTGGATTCTGACAAGAAATATTGAAAAACTGGAGTTCCTGCTTCACCTTTTTCTAGTTGAGCAAAATTTCCTTCCTTGTCCTCCAGCTCAACCACAGACACAAATCTCAATGATAAGAATCACCTTCCAGGTTCCAGTGATATATATGTGTATATACATAAAGAGAGTAGATTTGTACTTGGGAAGAAAAACGATAAGGACAAGCAAATGTCAGAAATCTGTATACATAAGTAATTCAGTAACTTCGGAGACATCAAATGTTTAACCTCCAGAAACAAAAAGTCATAGTTTTATCACAAATGCACAGACTTTTATAATCTGCTGTAGATTTACTGAACAGGGCTAAAGTCAACTCTAGTCCATCAAGGTCCTGTGCTGGTTTCTGCCTCCTTATCTTGCACACTGTAGACAGATTGGGTATATGCTATAAGACGCAACAGGGAACAGTATTGATAATTTCTGATTAAGTCTTACTCTTTGGCCTGTTCAAAACACAGAAAATATTTGGAATTTGAAAAGGGCTCCAAAGCATCAAGTGGTGGAAAATTCACCCCCAGCAGCCCCCGTGGGAAGCAATAACATGGTTGCCTCCAGATGACAGAAGATCTTCAGAAGATCTCAGAAGAAGCAGATAAGAGGATGGGGCTAGAGGCTGGAGGCACCTGTTGAAGGAAGATATGTGTAGTACCTACCTTAGAAAGAGAACAAGTGGTTTCAGAGATCATGCTGACTGGGCTGACAAAGTCAAGCCATCTGGGTTTTCTTACATTTAAAATAATGGGTTTTCCATGACCTAGAGCAGTCCAAGATCCCTAATACTCAGAGAGAATTACAGTAACCTTTACCTATCTGAGCATATAGCTGTTGTGCAAGTCTTGAACCTGCAGTATACAGGCATCTTGCTTTTCAAAACAAAGAGCTTCAACATGGTTCTCATAGAATATGATAACTAACAAGTTAGTCTAGTTAGCTGCATACAAAATTAGTAATGTAAATGAAAAGAAGCATCTTTCCTTCAAAAGCTCTTCCCTCTGAATCTCTTTCAATTACTTGATATTGCCATCTTAGATAAAATCTACAAGGCTGATTTCCCCCTAACTGCCATCCAGGAACACTACGTGCAACAAAGGATCTGGGCTTACCCTAGCTCTCTCTGAAATTAGTAAAGCTTCCTTTCAGTTACTTTGCATACCCTCTCTCTACTTTCTTTCTAGTGTGGGATTATGGCTTAAAATTACTTTACTAACACACAAGATTACTTCAGTAGCACACAGACACCTGCCCAAGTCCTGACTGCTACCTTCTCTACCAAGCCTCTGGAAAATTTCTCTAACTAGGGAAACAAAATAAGCAAAAAAAAAAAAAAAAAAAAAAAA
>NC_048893.1:185678416-185706038 GCF_011077185.1 Oxyura jamaicensis
GAAAGAAAGAAAGAAAGAAAGAAAGAAAGAAAGAAAGAAAGAAAGAAAGAAAGAAAGAAAGAAAGAAAGAAAGAAAGAAAGAAAGAAAGAAAGAAAGAAAGAAAGAAAGAAAGAAAGAAAGAAAGAAAGAAAGAAAGAAAGAAAGAAAGAAAGAAAAAGATCTTAATATTGTACTGCCATTTTTCCTGGTGGTAGCACTCACTTTCTAAGAAAGTGTCAAGTCTTGCTTCTACCTCCTCAAGGACTGGATCTCACTGCTCTCTCCTTGTATTTTGCATTAATGAACATGCCCTTCTGTTCTTCTCCCTTGTTGCAACCTTTCAACTCATCTGTCTGTCACTTGGCAGTAGCTTCTGGAGGGCTTTCCCAGGGACATTTCATGTTTATTAAGTGTTGGTGTGCTGTGAGACCAAAGAAGGAGATCTGTTGTTTCCAGCTAAACAGATCTGTTTATTTCCCAACACCACTATATCACATATTCCCATACCAAAGGCAGGAGCTCAGATACCATGCTGAAAACAAGTCAGAAGACAATTTTCCTCTCGAATTCCTTTTATTTGTACATGGTCCATTCTATTGTGATTCATTTGCTTTTACCACAAGATTCTGCTGAGCGTAATGCATAGTAAGAAAGTACAAATGTATGGAGCAAGGCCAGCCCTTAGCCATATAATGTGACCTGGTAGACCAACAGATCCCATTTTGTAATGAGCTGGATTTGGTCCTCACCAGTAAGTTTAACTCTCAGAAGGACTGGGAGGAGCTGTACATACATTGTGTGGGTATGATGGGATGGGGTAGAAAAGCTCTTTTTCCCATGTTATGTGTAGGTGGTGGTTGCTGCTGCATGAACTGAGGTTGAGCACAGGCATTTTATTCCTTAGCCTGGCTTGTCCAATTTACCCTGTGTTAGAAATGAAGCTTGGGTAAGGAGCCTTCTTTGAAGTGATGTGGTATTTGTTATGCTGGCCTGACAGGAAACAAAATGAATCTGTAGATAGTTTAAGAAACTGCTTGACAGTTCTTCCTTCTTCCGGAGCCTCTGTACAGGAGCATACCCAACCCTCCTCTGGCTAAGCGATACCAGAGCAGCTACACTGCAGGGCATGCAAAGGATGCTTTTGGCTAAACAGAGGCATAAACACTCTTGGATTACTTTCTGTATTCCATAGGGTAAAAGCCTGTGAAGAAATACCTACTGAAGGGTAGTTTATGTGCTGTGACATGCTGAAACAGCAGTTCCTACTCTCTCTGAGCCCACAAAAAGCATTATGTGGAATTGCCTATGGTGGCAAATATAGGAAATTATGTTAATATTTTTTATTTAGAACAAGCTACAAGAAGAGCAAAGAATGTAGCTCTAATGTAGTGTATGCAGGTGAGCATGTAAGGTAGGGATACAACAGGATAACAGCAAAACTACCATCATAAATGGCAAAAACTACAATAAAAAATACTTCAAGCTTTAAAATAAAGTGCATACATTAAAAGGATGACAGTAACTAATTCATTAACATTGCAAGAAAACCCACAAGTTAAATAGGTGAAATTCAAAGCCTGCAATAGTGAGCTAGTCTGCATCATGGGAATACATGAATTAAAGATGTATGTAAATATATTAGAAAAGACAGAACAAAAGGAAAACTGCCAGATGAGGGAATAGCCCTTGTTCCCTGCAGTGAGCACTTGACAAGGTTACAGGATGGTTGCAAAGGTGATTGTGATCAACAGAAAACGAAAGGCTGAATCAGTCCTTGGTATGGAGAGCTTCATCGAGCAGCAAGGACAACCAACCTGCTCAAGCTGTTGTGTCAGCAACCCAGTGGCAATGGGATGCACAACTTTCAGAAACTTCAAGATCTTGAAGACTACTCCAAAACAGATCTAGATCTAAACCAGTAAAATCTGGGATTGGCGTTTAAATTTTGAGACCCTGAAATGTGAATGCCAGCACCCTCTTGTTGAGTTCTGGATTCATATCAAGGAATGAAAAGGATGGATTGGTAGATGGAAGGTCAGCTGGCTGTGAATGTCTTATCATGAACTCTAGTTAACAAAAGGGGTTAGACAAATATTGTCTTTCCCTGTGTCTCACAAACATAAAAACTAACTTCCAGGATGCAAAAGGAATAAAAACCTGAAAGATCCATTGATTGCAGACATGATCCTACGAATTTGTGAAACAAAGCTGAAGATATATGATTCTATGATTCTCTGATATATCGTATATGTGCTCATCTGATTAAGAAAAAACTGTTTACAAACAAAACACGCAAAGTGATTGCTAGAACTGCCACTAAGACCATGGTAGATTACCAAGTAACTAGTATGGGGCAACCCACAAGGCACATTCCCTACCATTTTATCAGCTAAAGGAAGAGCTCTGAATATTAGATGTGATTTCGTGTACAGGCTCCAAGATAGCACCTTGCTATTGTAGCAGGAAAGTATTAAACTCCCTACCTTCACAAACAAAATAATTTGGAATCTCTCAAATATTAGAAAATAACTGAGGATGCTTTATAATGGCCCAAACTAACAGTGACATTGGGAAACTGGTATGTTGTAAACATCAAAAATATAGTCAAGTCAAAAGAAAGAAATATTTTTAGTGGCATGTGAGAGGTGTTTTGTAAAATAAATTCAGCAGATGTTAGCTCAGAGGAAAATATATGTATTCTCCCTGCATTATATTTCTTTCTTCCTAAAGGTAACATCCTCAGGTATAACTATTTTCTATATAAAGTGACGTGCATGCAAATCTTTTATATGTACAATATAACTGATACACTAATGTTTGACAGGAGTCCATAGGTTACTATACACAAATTTCAGCTGCCAGTTTTACAGTCTGCTACAAAGTTAGTATGTGGCCATGGCAGTCTATTATTCACAATACAAGGGACTGTTGGAAAAGCACCAAAATACAGCACTTTTCAGGAAAGGCTAGAAATCAAACTGTTGCCTGTGTTTACCATTGAAAATCCCTAATTGAAACAACTAAAAATGTGAATACAATGGCTAACTATGATAGCTACTTTTCAAACTAGGCACCAGATAAAGTTAATTCTCAAAGCAAGCAATGAATCTGAACAAACCCAGATAGGTATGTTTTTTTCTGTGGCTTTCTTTTTACATACAAGAATAGGCAATGCGTTATTTCAGAACATGAAGGTCTACAACTCAAGTCAAGAGAATAATTCTTCTCCCAGTTAGATGCCACCAAAAAATAAATAAATAAATAAATAAATAAATAAATAAATAAATAAATAAATAAATAAAATTGCTTCCATTGTTTTATTTACCAAGATAGCTATCATAGCACATCCTACTGCGTTCCTTATGTTCCACTTCTCTCCTCTCTGGGATACTGACAGCTGCTCAGAACTGAACAAGAACAATGCTTTTTGTCATCCTCAATAGCAGGAAAACAAAGTTCAAATGTGTAACTACACTACTTAAGAACTGACATACTGATTCAGACCAAAGGACAATCTAGCCCATTGTCCTGTCTCCAGCAACAGATTTATAGGAAGGAGTATGAGAACAAGGCAAGCATTGACTAACACTTCAAACTGTCTAGACCTCAGCAACTTGAAGCTGGGGTTTCCTTTGCAGGAAACATATCTATTTAATGACTCTTGGTAGATCATTTTCTTCCATGAATATGCTCAGAGTTGGGTTTGAATCGATGTAAATCTTTAACATCTACAATATTTTTCAGCAAGGGGTTCCACAGCTTTAACTGTTTTTTCTCATCCTCTTCTGTCTGCTTTGAAACTGCCACTTCTAATTTTACTTAATGTTTGTGTTATACTGTAAAATAAAGCAAAGAGCTGTTACCTACCTATATCTGTTTTGCTCTGTCATATGCCTCATTCTCTGGTTTATATTTTCAACACCAACCAACAGGTAGGTTAGTATCCTCATTACTCAAAGATCCATAAGCAATTGCAGCAGAGAAGTTTATTCCACTTAGTTCAGAAAATCTCAGAAAGAGAATATTGACTATGAAGATTAAATCTGATTCTATGCAATTTAACATAATTGAAGGAGAGACAGTACCTCTTACTGTCTTCCTAGAGGGCTCAATTCCCATCGAATTCAGCACCTTTCAAGACCAAGCTTTGAGATGAGAGGTGTCTTCCACACCAGGTTCCACCAGGCACAACATCTACTCAGGTCCAGCTCAGTCTGATCACAGGCTCCAGGTCCTGGTCCCAGCAGACAGCAACAGTCAGGGGTTTTCTGGTCTGCAGGGAAAATGTTTTCCCATAGTTTTGCTGTATGGATAGTTAAGCACCAAGGCCTATTAAAGACACCTGCACGAGTGGCATATTAGATACCCTCTTGTGTCATCTGATTTACAATGAAAATAAGTAAATGAAAAGAAAAAAATCTTAATGGAAAAATACTTCTGTTATCTGAAAATAATATTACACAAGTTTCTCTTTTTGGAATTTATCCATTCATTTTCTTCATAAACATTTACTAAGGAGAAAAGTATTTTATGAACATATGGCACTTGTCTCTGTTTTGGATGTAAAAACGTCTGGTATTTTGCTGACTTCATTTCATTGTGAGTCACTGTGTAGCTTTGTATAAACACCAGGGTATTTTCATCAATTAGAAATAACTGAGATTTTCAACATAACATTCCCATATTTACTTGTGCTTGAATACTTCTGCTAATGTCCTAGACAATACACATATAGATATAGAAACTGCACATGCAGGATCCTCGTCCCTAAGAAATTCCAGTCAAAGAAATAATGCCTGAGGAGCCATGAATCTGTCCTAAAACCCCACCATATCCATTAGGAAAAATCCTACGTTTTCTCTGTAACTGGGTAGTTTTCGTCATTTAGAGTTACTGTGATGAGGAAAAAGAAATAGTCTTTGAAAATCTCATTCTAATGGAGCAAACCAATTTTATCCAATGAGTGAGCAGTTTCTTAAGATAATAAGAGCATATACAGAATCTCATCTGATTGTTTGAGAAAACTCCTCTATTGTAACATGTTCCTGCATGTTGTTAGCTAACAGGACACCCAGAGTGAGATAATTAATTGCCCCATCAGTACTACAGGAATGAGACTGATCCTGTCCCGGTTCTGGAACACTGCAGAGGAGAGAGGACACCAGAAGTACTGCCCACCCCAGGAAGCTTGTAAAAGCACTCACTTTAGTCATGATTCAAATCACAGGCACAACAGAGAACCTAGACAGCAATCCAAGTCGCTGCAGTGGCATCTCTGGAAGTGGTGAAGACATGATCATGTGTGGTGGGACATGTGGAGTCTCCTTCTCTGGAGATATTCAAGGACTGTCTGGATGCCTACCTGAGCAACCTGCTCTAGGGAACCTGCTTTGGAAAGGGTTTGGACCCAATGATCTCTTGAGGTCCCTTCCAACCCCTAAAATTCTGTTATTCTCTGATCAGAGATAGGTTAGAAATGGGAAGTGCTTATTGTATTCCTGAGGGCACTTCCATGGGAGACAGAACTAGGTTCAAATCCTTTAGGAGAAAAGAGTGTCTCTAGACCAAGTAAGTACCTGGATAACCGCTCTAGCCATTGGGCTAGAAGGTAAAATAGAGACAAGAGGTGTGTTAAGTAAGCCCATCTCATGGCTGAAATCACCCTTTCTGGTCAATTTTCTCCACAAGGCAAAACAGAAGCATCTCCTCTGACCCCGCAGCAGTGAAAACGGCTGCAAGCCCTGCAGTTTGTCCTCCCACAAGGTGACACTAGATGGCAGCAATTAAAGTGGCAACAGGAACTTCAGATCTCCCTGGCCCCAGGAGGCAATCTGGCAACCAGCCGGCGTGGTGTCGGTGGCCCCACCTGATAGTGACTGCTTGTTGGCTACCTTGGTGCTATGGAGCATGCCATAGGGCTCGGGTGGCTTGTATGCCATGCCTTCCATGCAGGCATAGAAGCAGAAGCACCTGTCCTGCAACTGTTGCATTAATTCACACTTTTCTCTAAATTGATTTGCCCATGTCTGGTAGGTCTGATTTGCATCTGAGGCCTCTTTGCCTGCATTAAAATGACTCCTTTTCCCAAACGAGTAAGATAGATGCTATTAACTATTCTCTTGTTCTGATTGCTACTTTGGAGATGAAAAGGTTAGCTTTTGCACAGCACTATATAAATACTAACCATGATGACCTTGGTAACAGCAATTCCATAATCAACCAGCACAGTAATAGATTGATAATGTCATAAAAGCTATTCAGATGTTTTGTTTTACAGCCTCCCACTTCTGAAGGAAGCTGTTGGAGGAAAAATCTGACTCTCCAAAACATGAGTAGCACCAGTATATTTTCCTTTTGTTCTAATATGATGAGACTTCACTGCCAGCAAAATCACAGACTATTCAAAGTTTAACAAAGATGTATAAAAATGCAATGGGCAGCAACCAACATTAGTATTTCCTTTGGAATATTTGCGTGCTTCATTTCCTCTGCACACCAGTTTGGTTCAATAGCTCTGCCACAGTTCAAGCTGTCCCACTGCTCTGTTATAACTGTCTTTCTCAGGGGGTTTATTGCCAAGTTCTGAAAATGTGCTTGGGGGTTAAATCTGAATTTCAGCTTGGGAAAAAATAAATAAATAAATAAATAAAATAAAATAAAATAAAAATTAAATAAAATAAAATTATCCATTCCACATTAACTCAGAACTCAGATCCTGACTTTGTGCTAGCAAAGATGAAACCCAGTGCTTAGTCACTGATGAGAACTATAGTCATTTTACTCAGGACCTCAAGACTCAATTGCTTCTTACAACTTCTGGTGCTGCAATGTGGGATAGTCACCTAAAGATAAGTGCCTTATAAGACAGCCAAACCGGTGACATCTTTGGTTGAGCAATTCTGGCAGTGGCCACGCTATCTGTCTGCCAAGGCACAGGGAAGTAGAAGGGAGGGGCAGAGACATGAATTGTCACTGTGCATAAGCATACAAGAGGTGAGAGCAGGGACAGGTGACCCAGGAGGAATAGACACACTGCCAAAGCATGCATGGACAGGTTTTGGGAAGCCAAAGCCCACCAGGAGTTGAATCTGGGAAGGGACATGAAGGACAACAATAAAGTCTTCTACAGGCATATAAGCATAAAAAGGAAGACTAGGAAAAATGTGGGCAGGTGCTGAATGGAGCAGGAGATCTGGAGACAAAGGACATGGAAAAGGCCAAAGTTCTCAATGACTTTTTCACCTTGGTATTTACTGGTAGGAGCAGGCTTCAGTTAATCCCAGGCCCTGACACAAGAGGAAAAGTCTGGAGCAAATAAGACTTACCTTCGGTCAAGAAGGCTCAGGCTAAGTAACATGTAAGCAAAATGGATATAAACAAGCCCATTGGACTTCAAAGGATGCAGACACAAGTGCAGGGGGAGTTGGATAATGTCATTGCAAAGCCAATCTCAATTATCTTTGAAAGGTCATAGCAATCACGAGAAGCCCCTGACAGCTGGAAGAGAGTAAACGTCACTCTTGCCTTCAAGAAGAGAAAGAGGGAGGATCTATGAAACTCCTTCTGGAAACCTTTTGCAACCAAGAAGGACAACAAGATGACTGGAAATAGCCAACATGGATGTATGAAGGGAAAACCATGACTGAACCACCTCGTGGCTTTGTATGATGAAATGACTGTCTTGGTGGAAAATGGGAGAGCAGTAGATGTTATTTATCTTGATTTTAGCAAAGGTTTCAACACTATCTCCTGTAACATCCTCACTGGCAAACTGAAATACGGGCTAGGTAAGTGGACTGTGAAATGAATGGAAAACTGGCTGAACTGCCATGCTCAAAGGGCTGTGACCAGCAGCATGAAGTTCAGATGAATGCTAGTCACTAGCAGACTACCTCAGGCGTTGGTACTGGGGCCGTTTACTGTTTAGCATCATTAATGACTTAGATTACAAAACAGAGTGCATCCTCAGCAAGTTTACACATGATACACTGGGAGGTGAGGCTAATAGCTTTATCTGATACAGATGGGTGTGCTGCCATCCAGAGGGACCTTGGCAAGGTGGAGAAATGGGCCAACAGGAGTCTCATGACATTTAATAGAGGGAAATGCCAAGTCTTGCACTTGGGAGGGAATAATCCTAGGCACAAGGACAGGCTGGTGGCTGGCTAGCTGGAAAGCAACTTTGCTGAAAAAGACCTGGGGGTCGTGATGGACAACAAGTTTAACATGAGCCAGCAACATTTATTCCCCATACTGCATGTGTTAGTGTATAGGCACTTAAGAGGGGCACCCCAGCATGTTGTGGTCCTAAAAATTGTTTGGGGAAATTGCTCCATAATGGTGCCTTGTAGGCATTTCCTTGCTGATCTGCAAGTGCTGAAGACGACCTGTTTTGTTGATTCTGTGACCCCTCCCTATCACATCACCCCATGCATTTTGTTCAGCAGCCTTGTGTGTCACTCCTACACAGGGCTGCTGGTTACCCTCTCCCTCCTCCCTTCTTTCTAGTTTAAAGCTCTCCTTATGAGGTCAGCCATCCTATTTGCAAAAAATGTCTTTGCCCTGATTAGTGAGGCGCATCCCATCTCTCCCAACCAGATGCTGATCCTCAAATAGGGTCTCTTGATCATAAAACAGAGTCCCATGGTCATATAATGTGCTCTGTACCCTTACAGAACAGAAAGCCAATGTCACCCTGGGCTACATTACGAAAAGCATTGCCATCATGCTGAGGGAGGTGACTCTTCAGAGACCTCCCAACCTTGGCTAGGGCTAAAGCTAGTCCTACCATGCTGTGTACAATAACTACACATCGTTGTCTGCACCTTACTGTGTATGCCTGAGCTGTTCAAGTGTGATCATTGCACCAAATAGAGAAGATGCAACAAGAAGTCTGTGCAGAAATACCATTTTTCAACAGTAGCAGGAAATGAAAAATCATCTTCAAAGTCCAGGGACAAAGCATCTTTTCTGGCAGCTCCCTATGGAGCTGGCTTTGGCTCACAGTCTCATTTCCTCAGCAGTACAAGACTGTGGGACCAAGAAAATAACAGGAAAAGATTAGCAAGCACCTTCTGGTGTCATGTCTGTAAGATGTCTGGTGCCCTGTTGGAGCTATACATATATGACTTTTTAAAGTGGTTCTGAGGAAACAATTACTCAAAACTTACTAAAATGGTACAAAATTCAGATTTGTCTGAATTTGGCACTCCCCATCAGTAAAACACCTTTCAGGGTGAATAAACATTTGCTAAACTGACAGAACCTATGGGCAAAACTAATTATCACCTGCAGTGTGAAGTTAATGGCAGTGAACATCTTGGTCGTGTTACTGTGACGCTTGAGGCTGACAGAACCCGGTTGCGCTGACACACTTTCATCAGGAATACTGTGATATTTGAGGTCTTTCCTTAAAGCTACTGCAGCTCCTAAAATACTATAAATGTTGCAAATGCATGAAAATCTATGTGAATTATCCAAACATTGCAACTACTGGCAGAGGCTTGAAAATATGAGCTGTGGAAGCTCAAAAATCCAAATGGCAACAATAGTCTGGTTTATTGATGACTGCAGAGAGCCTGATTCATAACATTTGAACACATGGGACCAGCAGAATTCCTTACAGTTCCTCATCTTTTTCCTTTAAATTAAGAAATCATCAATTGTTGCCATTGCGAAGCCCAATCATCTGTGTAAAGCCACTTTTTTTTCTTCTCTGTTGGAGAATCAGGTGTTACCACAGACAAAAGTGAAATTTTAGAGTCTCCATGAAATGAGGGGACCAAGGTGTCTAAAAAAAATCTCCTTAACATAGCTTCAAGTCATTTCTTCCTTAAATTGTATCTTATTGTCATACATTGTCTAGCTTTATAAACCTATTATCATTCTTGCTGATAAATACCCCATAGGATTTAGTAGCAGCTTCAGTGGCTCCATGTGTTACAACTCAGAATATTTTCAGCTTGTTGTCAACTCTGAACTTTTTACTCATGATACCATGTTCAACTTGTTAAGGTTTTAATAAATATCACCCTGTGCTAAAAGTATTTTCATTTTTCAGATGGCATTTTTTAAAAAGTTTTGGATAGAGCTCTGAAATAGCATATGCTCATTCCATTTTTCCCCCTTTTACAAGAAAAAAAAAAAAAAAAAAAAAAAAAAGTATCCTATTGAAATGTTTTGAGAACACTTTTGACTGTCGATGCACTGTGAACAACAAGAGACCTTGCTGACCCCACCAGAGATTAATGGGTCGGAATCTGTGTCGTTCTGTGGAATGGAAGACGTCAACACTAAAAGCTCCCTTACCCCACAGATTGCTGGTCCCAGTCCTGTTGTTTTTTCCAGTTTTCAGAAAAATCCTTGGCAAGAACTGTCATTTTTCCAGTCATCAAATTTCCAAGAATCTTTTCTTCACATCTCTTTCTTTTTCTTTTGATGGACTCTCTCATCATAGTAAATGCAGACCTTTTGCAGGAATGTGGGCCAGACATGTGTGTAAGCCAAACGGCTTATGCCTGGAACAACAGCAAATGAACAATGAAATCCAGCAACCAGATGAAAAAAAAATAAATAATTAAAAAAAAAAATCTACAAGGCTTATTTTTTCCATTAATGTTTCTCATGTTTTAATTAATTTGACTCAACTGTGCAGTTCACTCTGGCCCACTAGATGCTCATTTGATCATGCAGGGACACCACATCCTGTCCCTTCTTATATACATTTGAAATTGGTTTGTCAAAACTGGCAGCACTGCTGAAGTTTTTTCACCCTTTAACCTAAGATACAACAGGCAGAAGATTTTTTTTCTTTTTGTCTCAGTTCAGATATATCAAAATAATAATAATAGCTTTCTTCTTCTGATTGATCACCTGGCTTTCTGTAAATCAGTGAGCATGTTGTTGCCCTCTGCTGACTGGTCCATACACACTGAGGTGGAACTATGAGTAAGTTCTTTCAAATGTATTGTTTCTGATAAAATAGTAAATAGTTTTGATTTTTTGTCTCTTCTTCTGCAGGTGTGAGGTCCTGATTTATAAAATTAAACCAAAATTTTTATTTTAAAGTATTGATCCAGCAAAATGCTTTAGTAAGTGTCTCATTTTAAATCAGGTGCACTACAGAATCTTTTAAACTTGAACACAGATTTAAGTACATTAATGGTAAGATAGCTCATCTGGGGTGCACAGTTTCAAGCAGCTGTAATCTGATTTTCAGATATTCTCACAGTTTGTCTTTTATTATTATTCTCATTTTTTTCTACTCCTCTGATGCTGTTCTGCCTCCAGTTAGTTAAGAAACAGAATGCTATCTGTCTTCTAGATATGGTTGTATCTTACTGAACACATAAAAATTAAAAAAAAAAAAAAAAAAAAAAATCAGTGAATGAGACTAACCCTAATGGAACAGCTAATTGATCCCTTATGTTCTAGCCCTCATATTTACATCTTAGTCCACACTACTAAAAATCAAGATTTCTTATATATGAAGAATGTGATAGTCAGGCAAACATAATATTTTTTAAGAATGGAGGTGGGTCGGGGGATGTGGATTACAGAATGGTCAGCATCACTGTAGTCCCTTGAAAGAACATGCAGCTAGTCCTTACAAAAGTCGTTTTCAGGAAGCAGAAGGTGGTGACTGGGAACACCCAGCACTGATTTACCAAGAACAAACTGTACTGACCAACCCAATTGCCCTGTACATCAAGACACATGATTCTGTGGACAAATGGAGAGAAGCAAATGCCATTTACCTAAACTTTAGCAGAGATTTTGATATGGTTTCCAATATCACCCCCTGGAGCCAAACTGGGGAGACTTGAACCGTGGGCAGATTCCAAGATGAGTGGAAAACTTGCTGCACTACTGGGCTCAGAAGGCAAGAGTCAACACTTTTAAGCAGTCTGTTTAAAAGCAGTGTTTCTCAGCAATTGATACCGGGGCTGATACTGTCTGTCATCATCAAAAATTTGAGCAGTGACACAGAGCTCAGCCTCAGCAGACTGACACCACCTTGGGTGAAGCAGCCAGTACAGTGGAGACCAGAGCTGCTATGAGAGGGGGCTCAGCAAGCAGGATGTGGGCCAACAAGAACCTCAAAACATTTGACAAAGGCAAAGTGTTGTAGGTAGGAAGAACAAACCTGAACCAGGTGTACAGGCTGGGGACACATTGGCAAGGCAGCAGGTCCGTAAGAGAAGACTGGGCTTGTTCTGGACAACAAGTTAAATATAAGCAAGCAATGCACCCTTCAAAGACTAAGCATGTAAACCTTTGCCAGACCATAGATAGCAGATGAGGGAAGGGTTTACCCACTCTATTTGTCATTTGTGTGGTTCCACCTGTAGTACCAGGACCAGCTGTGGACTCCCCAGTACAAGAGAGGCTTAGGGAGCTGAGGCTAACCCTAGCACAAGTCAGGGGGTTGGAGCATGCAATGTTTGAGGAGACACCAAAGGAGGTGAGTTTCTTCAGCCTGGAGAAGACTGAGGAAGGGTCTACTTGTCTTCAGCTACCTAGAATAAGGTTTTAAAAAATACAGTCACAATCTTCTCAGAGGAACACAGGAAAGGATAAGAGGCAGCAGTCACAGGCTGCAGCAAGGAAAAATCTGACTGGATCTGATAAGGGTAATGCTGGAACAGGGGCTCAGAGAGGTGGTGGCATCTCCACCCCGTCGTGTATTCAAAATACATCTGGACAAGGTTCTAAGCAATCACATCTAGCTTTCAGCTTTGAGGAGGAGTTTTGCCTGGATGACCTCCAGGGTCCCTTGTGACCTCAGTTATCCTGTGTCAGTAGCTCTAAGAATATTTTAGGTCCCGTTTCACATAATGCACTACGGAGCAGCAGCAGTCACACCCAGGAGCGCAAAGACTATTAAAATACAGGACTTAATATCCCTCCTATCTATAGAAATTTATCTCAAGTGATATTTGAAAACACTTCCCCTTCTTTACACCTCTTGGAAAATAGACAAAATCTAGTTTAGCAGTCCAACTGGGAAGTACTGGGAGTAAGAATTCCTCAGGGTTGGAGAAAGAAGTCTCACAACGCCAGACCTTTTGCTCTTTTCTGACCTACTAGAGAGAGGGGTTTAAGTCTGGGGGAGTATGACCAGGGGGCCAGGGCACTGAACGAGCCACAAGTAGCCCTCTGAAGCCACCTTATGTCACACGATGCACAGCTGCAAGCAGGTGATCTGGGTCAACCCAGCCCCTTTCCACCATCGCCATGCTTGTTCCCAACGCAATAAATAGAAAGGCTATTTTGTTGAGCCTGGCTGTTTTTATTCAGGAACTTCTCAGAGGAAGCCTGAGTGCGTAAACAGGAAAGCAGGGGCTGTTTTTACTTTGCCCATCTATAGCCGGTACACGCGAACTGACATTAGGTGAGGGCCAGCTGCACTGGGTGCACCCAACAATTTGCTCCTGAGGTGGCGGTGCCAGTGCCAGGGCAGGCACGGCCGGATGGAAATGCGGACAGACACACTGCCCCTCCACAGCCACAGCTCCCCAACACCCCTGTACCCTCTCCAGCGACCCTTGGGGCACCCAGAGGAACACACTTGCTCTTGAGATGTTTTCTCCTACAAGGATGCTGGTCCTTCAGTGCAGCTTGCTGCTGATGCAGGGGCCTCATTGTGGGCCCCCGGCACCTGTCCCTGTGCTCGCATGATGTGGAGCAAGATGGGAGCACCAGGTACCTATTCTTAGCCCTCAGAGACTGGAATTACAGTCTGCACAGCAGATCTCCCTGCAGAAACACTGGTTGGAAGGAAAAGCGGCACCACACTGTAATTTTGTCTCTGGTGATGGGGTTTTCTTTCTAAAACCTGAGTATCAGTTTCATTCACCACTCCAGGTTACAAGAAATACACTTCGTCTGCAGCTATAACATCTCTCCTGCCTATATGTCACTCTCTAATAAAACGTGAACAGTTTTACAGTCACTGCAGAGTTATTACATGACATATGTGTACAAAGCACACTGGCTTATATGACCACCCAAGCGATTAATAAAACTGGTTGCCTGCTAGAAGTGATCTTTAACTAAAGGTTGAATAAAATTGGTCTGGAAGCCTAGAGACCATTTTGAAGTGGTTTCTTAAATCACAGAGAGGCAAAGTCTGCAGGAGGCAGATTTTCATGCAGCGCTCATTGTTGATGTTTTCTTCCCTATGGTCTCAACACCTTTAAATAGAAACTCTTTCCAAATAGTATTGATGTTAATTTGTTTATTTGCTACCATAGAAAAAAAAAACACAACTGCAACAACAGTGCTAAGGGAACAAGCATGAATAGTAGTGAAGAAGTGCCTTGGTTATGAGTAATTTCTGTCTCTATTTTAAACGTAGTGAGCAAATTCTGCCATCAATTACAGCAGTCTAAATTGGAGAAAGGTGAATTCTGTGGGAACTGAGGATGAAATTTAGCCCACAAGTTCAAATCACCACTTCAGAAAATAGGCAAACTTAGGTGTTAATTATATTAATCACTCCCAGCTTATTTTATACTTTCTAGTTAGTCACATGTTGGCATGCATAAACTGAACGTAAAATTAATTTCCTCTCATGCTTTACAACTTGCTAATAGCTTTAAAGCCACAATGGTAGGGATCTTAATTTATATTGGAGAATACAAGAACCATGAGCTCTGCAAAAGAAAATGACAGGAGACGTGGAAACAGCAAGCACTGCTCTGCAGTGGCAGTACCACCTTATGCGTGATTCTGTTGTACAGATCAGGCTTTAGAATCAGAGCCTTCAGACAGAAAGACTTGCCCTATGATTTTTTGGATCTTCAATTAACAATAAAGAAAACCACACTGAGACTTTTGGGGAGGCATCTGTTTTTTCTGCAAATATCCTATCACTAAGGGGGCCTATTCATTTCCTACCCTGTCTTTAACCTGGAAAGGATGAAAAATAAGGAAACAATATGTTTCTGGCTAGATTCTTTCCTCCTATTGACCAGCTGAGTCCATGTCATACTGAGTTAATGCTCACCTTCCTTTTGAAAATTCCCCTTCTACTGTAACTCCAGGCAGGAGTCGTATACAATTCTGAAAGAGTCACAGGATAGACTTCAGCATTTACTAATTTTATTTAAACTCAACAGGAACCATTGTAAAGACGTGTACAGAACTGGAACAGGTCTTGGGTATTTGATCCAGGGTTTAATGTTACAACTTCCACAAAACACACAGTTTTGTTTTAGTTTCTTTCACAATTCAAAGTCAGAAATATCTGGGTGTTCAAGTGCAAATTGAATAGATGACAACAATTGGCTGTTTTGGTTGAGTTTGAATTTTTTAAACTTATACTACTGAGATGAAGAGCCTAAGACTACCACTCCTAGCAGTATGAGCAGTGTAAATCAAGCATAAACCATACAAAACTAATGGAGTTACTTTGATGCAAGTGAGAGTAGAGCCAGACTCGGAGTCTCTTACAGACAAAACAGCTGTGTTCTCCAAAGGAGATGTCTCCGTCCTTTCATACGGACATCCACTGAGTCTCTGCTAAGTGCTTTTCAGAGCAACTGGTATTTCAGTCAGGATAGAGTGTTTTAGCGTATTTCTCTTAGCCGTGTTCGTGTGCCAGAGTGCAGATAGAGAACATAAATAAGGCCATGCCAAGCTGTGTCACAGCGTCCTTCCCTGCATCCTTTGGCATCAGCCTTTTAAGAAGTGCAGTTATTGAGCCTTTCCTCTTCCTAACACAAGCAGACCTACTGCTGTGTCCAAACTCAGTTTCACCTCTTCCCAGATATCATAACACAACAAGATTTCAACAATCTCTGCCTCCCTCTCCCCTTGACTTCTGAAAGCCCAAGACAGGACGCCCGCCTGGCCTCTGAGCAGAATGTGGAGAAAATCTACCTTGGTCCCCCTCAGCACCGCTGCTTTGCAGCACAGGGTCAGCAGGTTTCCTTTCCATCTGGTAACTCCAGAACCTACAGCATGTCAGTGCTTTTTTTCACTAAGCATAGAAGGGAGGCAAAAACTGGCATTTTATTATGAAAAGTCAATATTTCAATGTGAAGAGAAAAAAAAAAAAAAAAAAAAAGGTAGATCGAAAGATCTTGCCTAGTGCACATTCATGAAAGCAATCAGTTTGTGTAGGAGATGTTGGGAGGCTAGGAGCTGAAGTCCCAGGCTAAGCTGGGGGACCCCAGGACAGACCCTCTCACTGCCTCTGCCCATAAGCCTTGAGATTTTGCAAAGTCCTGCCATGTCCAGCAAAATCAGCTCACACACATGGAAATAAGAACACAGGCTGGAATTTGGAGCAGTTCAGTTGTTGGTTCATGCAAAAGTCAATGAACGTCACATGGCATTACTGTATCTGGGAGTAAAAGAGTTGCCAGTGTGAAACAAAGAAAGTTTTGGTGAAAAGCTAGGAGCTGCCCAGAGCATCCTGAGGTATCTGTTTTCAAAAAGCAATCACTTCTGAGATGCAGAGGAAAAATTAAAAATCTCCCTGGAGCTCCACTGCAGCTTTCAGTACTGTGCCTCATGGTACCCAGTATGAATATGTCAACTAAATAAGCCTACGTATAACATTTCTGAATAGCTAGCTTTTTCCTTTCATTTTAGGCTTCCCTTTCAAGTCTTTTTTCTTTGATTTCTGAATGAAATTTCTGCCTTGCCTTTGTGGTCAACCATGCCAGCGATCTAAAGGCCTCTTGAGAAAGAGACTCTTCAAGAGTTAGTAATCATGTGTGAAGAATTTCAGTCATAAATACTTCAGGGATGTTGTCAAGAATAAGATGCAACAGAAATAGGCAAGTCAAAAAAAAAAAAAAAAAAAAAAAAAAAGCAGGAAAAGTCCAACAGAGCCAACTGCACTTCCTTCTGTCACACGGTCCCTCATGTATCCTTCAGCACAGGGCAATTCAGAGGATCACAGTAATTTCTTCTGCAAGAATAAACTGCTGGGCGTATCCTCAAGAAACTCAAATCTTCCTATATTAATGGATGCAATGCTAAAATTTGTGTTTATCTGTATTTTAAGAAATGTGCAACCCATATTTCATGAATATCACCAGTACCAAAGATTAATATCAAAGAAATTTAAGAGATACCCCCTAGCTAGCAAACACCACTGGCTTAAGCCTATACCCATAGTTTCTGAAACTACTAAATATTTTCTCTGTCTTCAGTGGAAAGGCAACTCCATCTACACTGACAAGGGGACCACAACTCACAGCAACAATCCCACATGAGCAATAGGAAAACCATGTGTTCAGGCCGCTTTTGGTAGTAGCCTGGCATTCTGCACCTCACATACCGATATGAACGCTGAATATGTTCTTAAAACATCTCCTCTACTAAACAGGTTGCAGGGCTCCGTGTCGCTGGCTATCACCCCACAGGGTCTGCAGCCGCATGTCTGGCCTGGTGGAAACATGGCATGGTCAAGCAGGAGGACCTCCATGGGAGCTGTCAGCCCCACTGCCGTCCAGCAAAGTTCCAGCCAGAAGCCAAGAGAGGACAGATGTTACATCTTGTTTAGCACTTGTGACCCATGAGAGACCACTTTTTAAATGCAGAGGATCCTCAGGAAAGAGAAGTCAGTCTCTAAGCTCCTCTAAGAAAGTCTTCAGTACTCCTTGCCATGGTGCAGATGTCCTTTTCTGACCAGATATTACTTCCTTTCTGAATTTCATTGGGTTTCTGTTTTGTGTTAGTTTACAGGAACTACTAAGTATCCCTAAGGAAATTCTGAGTGGGGAGTTTATATGAAGTTCTCTTTGTAGCTGTGGTTTTTCTCTTCACTAACAGATGAGGCAGAGATTTTCTCCCATTTTTTTCATTCTCCCTTAAGTCCTGCCTAAATAGAATACCTAAATAAAGCAGTCCAGTGCCCCCCTCCCCTGTCATTCCCTCCCTTACACACACACAGACACTTTTTTTAAAATATAATCTATTGTAGTGATAGAGCAGAAGTTCATTACTTGTCAAAGCTTCGGTCATTATATGATGACTGAAGTCAGGTGGGATAGAGACAGGACATTTACTGTTAAGGAACACCTGCACACAAAAGTGGGTTTTGTACCAGAGTTTGGCTGTGGCAAAGCACATGGTCACTACCATGGGAATCAGTGTCTAGAGGGCAGAGAGTTTTCCAACAACCAGGGGGTATCAAGTAAACTGAGATGCCCTTAAGCCTCTAAAGAAATTGCCGTATTTAATGATCAGAATATCCTTGCAAGTCTGGGAGGCCGAATGAAAGTCAAAATCCAGGAGACACATTTACAACATCCATTTCCAGTGAATCCGGTTCATACATCATGATCTGAAGGCAGAGCAAAGCACTCAGCAACTACTGCTCTGCTCAAAGTAACAAATGACTTTTCTCAAGGTTTGGACAAGTAAATAGATGTTCTTATTACATGTTTATATGAATCATTTGAAATGATTTATTGGTTTGTTTTGTCATTAAAACTACAGGCTCTGAGTATCATTCAACTTCTGTTGTATGTGTTAAATTTTATCAGTCACATGTAGTTTAATTTGGCTCTATTAATGGCTCCAGCTTCTTGAGTTTGAAGAGACCATGGGGAATAATGCAAGGACCTATTTTAAGTCTCCAGCTATTTTCTATTTTGGCAAGAAATAACTGACAGTAAATAAATATCATGCCATCATTTAGATACACATAGATGGTTCTGGATGACCTTATGCAGCACAACAAAACAGGAGGCAAAAAAATCAGCAGCCAACATAAGGAATGTGCAAAGATGAGCATAATACCATTAAACTGCTAGCAAATAGAAGCTTAACTGTACCAAGATAATTTGAACACTTCTTCCTGTGTCTCCTTTTCAAGCTTGAGTCTGAAATGAGTTATTACTGCTGGATCTGAGTTACTACTGCAGGAAATGAGTTATTACTGCAGATCTAGGGTCTACTTCTTGAAAGAAAATATTTACGATATTTTATTCACAATACAATATTTAGACCAATTCTATAAGTTTTGTAGGTTTGTTTTTTTTTTCATATGCTTATGTTTCTAACATATGAAGGATATCAGGATGCATGTGGAAATCTGGGTCTTTGTGCACCACAGTACCCAACAGGAGCATTGTCTTACCTTTCTAGTCTAGAGCTGCACAGTGGCCCCATCTCCACCCTGATAGGAGAAAGCATCCATCTGGTAAGTCTTTTGCCACTTATCTTCTGTGCTGCCTCATACAACCTTAAAAACAGCTACAATATTTAAGTCCTCCAGCAGTGGCCTTTTCAGCTTGAAGAAGAGAAGGCTCAGGGGTGATCTTATTGCAGCTTTTCAATACTTAAAGGTGGCTTATAAAAAAGATGGAGAGCAACATTTTGCTCAGGCAGACAATGACAGAACAAGGGGGAATGGTTTTAAAATAAAAGAAAGTAGATTTAGATTAGATGTTAGGAGAAAATTCTTCACTGTGAGGGTGGTGAGGCACTGGAACAGGTTGCCCAGAGAAACTGTGGATGCCCCATCCCTGGAGGTGTTCAAGACCAAATTGGGCAAGGCCCAGGGCAACCTGATCTGGTGGGAGGTGTCCCTGCTCATGGCATGGGGGTTGGAACTGGGTGGTCTTTAATGTCCCCTCCAACCCAAGCTGTTCTATGGTTCAGTGCCGAGGAGTAATTACCTAGGGAAAACAATAAGAAAAAATGGTAAACTCCTAGCCCCCCCAAATGTTTCTCCTGGATTTTGGGGCCACCACAACTTTAGAGACATTGACCTTCTGTCTCATCCCATCAGGAGGTGGCATTTGGTTCTTGTGTTATAAGAAATGCAAACAACCATGACACATTCACCTTCTCCTGCCATTCAAGATTTTGTAGACAATCCCTACTTTCCTCCCAACCAACGGGTCTTGTAATAGAATTCTTTAAAAGGCAGAGAGCAGTTTCCACCCCTCAAGCAAACACAGCATACGCCACCCTTTCCTTCTTCCTCTCCAGCCCATTGGTCCCACAAAACAACGCTGCAACACAAAATTGGTATGCCAACACAGACATGATAGGGGTGCCTTTTTGGGACCACCCCGTAAGCCACATGATCAGAGCAATCTGTGATAAAAATGTCCTATCCTCTACGGTTAGACCCCTGTATGGTTAGATTCCAACCAAGCAACTGAGATGTTAAGTCCTGGTCTACATGAACCGTAGAGATCAGTACCATTCTGGCTGAAGATTTCACAGGGCTATCCATTTTTTTTTCTGAGTAAACCAGCCTATGGACATCACATTAACATGCTGCTTTAATCTTTGAAAATATACTTGTGAAGTGGGACAGTATTTCCCTTCAGTCCATTCAGCTCCCACTCCACACTTATTCCACAGAAGTAAACTAAAAGTCTTACCTCTTTGCAGACCACTTTAATGACCCATTATTAGAGCAATAACTGCTTTTAAGATACAGTCCTGTAATAGTGGATGTAACAAAGGAGCTCATTAAATGGGGTGAATTTATTCTGTGGTGCAGATTCTCCTTCTCCCATTTTCCAGCTTGGCCTTATCACCACAGAGATTACGTAAGTCCTTCCCCTACTAGGAACTGGGCTTGCTTTAGCTGATAATGCTCCAGTTAATGTTATCTTTATCTCTAGAATTGTTAAAATTCCTTAGAAATCCTATGCAGGATGATATGAATTTATTTCGCCAGAACTTTTAGAATATTTGTTTGTTTTCTCTCAGACAAAAATATTCAGGCCATTATGCTATCTTGTACATAGAGCTGAGCTCACTACCTCTGTTCCGGAAGACATCAGGACTGGAAAGGGCTACCCACAGGGCAAACCACCTCCTCCCTGCCTGCTCTGGCGACCTGTGCAGCACAGCCATAACTGCTGTCATTGATGGTGCCACTCCGTTCCCTTTCTGTGACTCAACAAACTCTAGAGATGCCTGACCAAAGTAAGATCAGCTCAACAATTATGTGAGAGTGCCCAATGATAAATGCAGAGACATCTTACTCATTTATTCTTGTGGACAGTTATCTCCTGCATCTTCTTTGAGTTATTTCTCTACCTAGAGGTATTTTACTGTATCCATTGCTATGCCATACCACAGAGAATTCAGAGTGCTTAGCAGCAGTCTTGACTCTCAAAGCACTTGAATACAAATCAAGAGTTAAACCTGCTGTAGGTACAAATTGATATATTTCCATTAATTCCTTTGGACCTATGCCACTACTCTGGATTTCATCAGGATATCTAGTGTGAAAATTTTTCTGATGGTCTGTTTTTTTAATATTAAGACATGGCAAAATAGCCCAGTTATAGATCTCCTGTGTGGAACAATCTCCATTGTGAAACACAGATCATCAGCTTACTTTTGCAAAAATAATAAAAGAGACTTAAAGTTCACTTAAAGGTTACTTTATTTTGCTACTGAGGTTTTGGGTCATTGGGTTGTTTTTTTGTTTGTGGGTGTTTTTTTTAGAAAGCTCATCATTCATACATATCCACACCTTTCAAAAATCACTCTGTTGTTCTTAAGGAACTTGCTTTCAAAATAAAGAACTCATCCACATGTCCTGGTGCTGGAGCTGCTGGCGTGGAAATCAGAGCTACAGCCAGTACACTGTAAAGCTCTTTTCACTTAACAGACCACTTAGTTTACACAAATTGCATACTTGCCGGTTTCACCTGTCCAAATTGCAAAAACAAGCATGTACAAAAGAGTCAAAGTAAAATCTGAGCACACATTCAGAAGATGAACGACACTGAAATCGAGCTTTTTGTGGCCGGAGAGCATTTACACTTGCATTCAGTGCAGAGTTATCAGCGTGACAGCTTCCTTTTGTTACTGCTATGCTTTGGCTTCTATTACAAACCACCGCAGAGCTGAGGACAAAGCAAAACTTCCACACTTCCCAAATTATTTCTGGAACATATGAAGGTCAGAAGGTGAAATTCTGCTCCACACCACACCCGCCAGCCTGACATCAGGGGAACAGCTCTGCTGAGGGAGAGCAGCAGTAGGGCTTACTGAGAGATTTTAAGGGAAACTTTTCGATAGCCAGGTTACACCAATTCACCTAAGATGCTACAGGGAAGTAAACAAATAAATAAATAGATAGAAATTTAAATTAAAAAAATCTGCTTCTACTCTGGGTAATATCTCCCGGGTCAGTAGTTATGGGTGTGACTGCTACAGAACTTTTTAATAATAGTGTGTGTGTGTTTTCCCTTCTGTCTCTATTTCCTATTTCTCTTTGTTCCCATGAATATACATCTTCCCAATCTCAAAGGACCACATGTTCTTCCTCTTTAGCCTCCACCACCTTGTTTCAGATATTACTCTCCTGCTGTAACCATGGTTATCAAAGCAATGCCATAGCAGGCATGCAATCAGCATCCAGGAGAAGGTTGCAGCTCTGGATCCCCTGCTTATACTACACATGCACTTTCCTCAATCCCACTGAATATTTTTTGCATCTTTCTCCTCCCCACTTTTCCCCAGACTCTGTCCATTCATATCTGTTGCAAAACAAAAAAACTTTCTACAATGCGGCAGGAAGAAAACTGAATCCATCACTAAATGCAACCACTGGCTTTATTCCTTCTGCCACTGGACCCCATATGCACTTTGCATTTCACACTCTTATGTAATGGAGGGTTCAGGTGTTTCTGATGTTGCTGCCAGGCACTAAAAGCAGAGTGATACAAATGTGAGCTAAAAGGGATCCTTCAATCCCTAACTGCAATCGTGGATAAAGCTGGGAATTCTCCAGCACACGCTGAGCAGCTGCTGCTGTGAACAGGCTCCAGGGATGTACTTTGGTGCATTCCTGGCCTGACTTCGTGCCTCGTGCTAATTCAGTTTTCAACCACAGTCGTTCTTGCACTGACTCATTATTACAGCACTGTAAAAATAAGATGTTTGGACAGAACTGAAACTTCCTCCTAGCTGCCGCTCTCATTTGCATAGCAGGCTACTATTCTGTATAATGGAACAGCAGTTGTTTCCATCGGAGTGCTTCTGCAATTTTCCTGTCAGGTTATGTCTCCAGTTAATGCCCTTTGTAAACCTCTAGCACAATTAACAGGGTGCTTACTTCAGTTCTGAATAGCCAAAGTGATACTCAGCTCAGCAGGATAAGTATGAGATATTCCAGACTTGATCTTAACTGACTTGTTAACTGATGTAACATTGAATGTCGCTATTAACAATGTTCTAAAGCATTTTTCTTGCATTTTATATTTCCAGAAAAAAAGCATGTTATCATATTGTAATAGTTGGGGAAATACATGTTTTTACATCATTAACAACTTTGTATGCAGCTAAAGGGAATGAGTTTGAGCTCTGTTTTAATTTGGGTAATGACAGTGTTGTCAGGATTTAATGGAGTGAGTTTTATCTGCTCTTGACGCAGTTATTTTTATGGAGTGTCACAATTTTTTTGTTTTGTTACTGTTTTTGAATAAAAATAATGGGAAAATAAACAAGTACATGTAAGACATTGCAGTTGTCACAACTATAAATCTCTCTGGCTTGTGGAAATGCTCAGCAAATGTGGGTTCCTCATTCTGGAACTCATTCAGCAAAAAGCTTCCAAAACATGTTCATTCTTGATTAAAGTAACTGATTCTAGCCACCCAGTGAGGGCCTTCAGACCATAATATTATGGAAAATTTGTTCCTTCATCTTTATGTTTCTCCTTCTCTTCTCTGTTCTTGTGAAATCCCACCTGGAGCCCTGCATTCAGCTCTGGGGCCCCCAGCACAAGAAGGACAGGGACCTGTTGGAGTGAGTCCAGAGGAGGACCATGAGGATGATCAGAGGGCTGGAGCACCTCTCCTATGAAGACAGGCTGCAGGAGTTGGGGTTGTTCAGCCTGGAGAAGAGAAGGCTCCAGGGAGACCTTACAGCAGCTTTCCAGTACATAAAGGGGGCCTACAGGAAAGCTGGGGAGGGACCCTTTGTGAGGAAGTGGAGTGATAGAACAACAGGGAATGGCTTTAAACTAAAAGAGAGTAGATTTAGACTAGTAGATTTAGATGTAAGGAAAATAATCATCATTGTGAGGATGGTGAGGCCCTGGAGCAGGCTGCCCAGAGAAGCTGTGGATGCCCCATCCCTGGAGGTGTTCAAGGCCAGGCTGGATGGGGCTTTGGGCAACCTGGTCTGGTGGGAGATGTCCCTGCCCATGGCAGAGGCTTAGAATTAGATGATCTTTAAGGTCTCTTCCAAACCAAACCATTCTATAGTTCTATGATTTTATAATTTATCTGATGTTTGCATTACAGTTTTGAACCTCAGTGGCACCTTTGAGGCAACTGATACTTTCCAAAATCACTTTTAGCCAAAGACCAGCAAAAAAGCTTCTGCAAAGAGACACTAATATACAGAATTGGATGAGACCCTGTGTGGGAACCATAACTGCCTTCTGTAATGCATAGTTTTTTAGGAGCAGTCCTCAATGTTTTCCAAGCTGCAAATAAGACTGAGAAAACTCTATCCTGGAAAAAAAAAAAAAAAAAAAAAAAAAAAAAAAGACATTATTAATTATTGTGAGCTATGTCTGAACTGGGCAATGCAGGAACACTTCCGAGATTAGTTTGACTATGTGGCTGAAATTTAATTTGCATCGAGGTTAATCTAAGGTAGGCACAAGCCACGCAGCCTAGGTATTCACTTGCCAAACAAAGCACACCTGCAAAACAAACCCACCACCCTACCGTGACCAGACCTGGACAACTGAGAGACTCAGGCCTTGGAACAGGCTATCCACTGCTGATAAAGATTTTAGGAAATCTTCACTAGCAACATAGCATTAATCCTAGAAAGATGCTGCAATACAATAAAATTTAGATTTTATAATTCTTACTGGACTGGAACAAACAGCATTTTAAATGTTATCCGTATTGTCTTGAACAGTCTATATCTAAAAATAAGGAAAAGCAGTGGAGATGCTAACTAAAGCAGTGTCTATAATATTAGGAGCAAGCTGGTTTTCTTAGCACCCAGAATTAGACCATAATGGAATTAACTGTATTTAATAAGAGAAATATTGATGAAAGTTCACGTGGTATGGTCTGAACTTTTTTTTTGTCTGGGCTGCTTTTGTTTTCAAAGATTTGTATTTGCCTCCCAGAGCAGGTGAGGAAGAGGAATGTGGAGAAGAGTGATCAAATTTCATCAGAAAAAATACAGAAGAATAAAAGCAACCATTATATTAATCCTCATCTTCAGACAAACTCAGCAGTTGGTAAAAGAAGTGACAAACAGGGTAATCTTCTCTTTCCGAGTTGTTAAGCTTCTTGGAAAATCCATTGTCCATGTCTGCAGAAGAGATGGGCTTTTAACACTTCAGCTTATGGACAGGAGTTGCTTTCTTTTTCAAACACAGAGAAAGCCAGGTTTCCCCCATCTGGAAGTTGCCTTGGCACCCTGTTAGCATCCTGAGAAGCATCTATGTCGGTGACTGTACTGGTCCTCACTTGACTTGCAGGTAAAGCCTTTGAGTCCCTAACCCAGAATCAATTCTCCCTTATCTTGAAGGGAAGATCCCAGCAGCCATCTAGAAGTCAGGCACCTCATCCAGACAGGCGGCCTAGCCATAAGTGGTGGAGTTCATCACACCCCAGCCTGTAAATCTGAGCTAGTTTAACTTTGGAGAGGCCTTCCTCTTTGCTCTGACTATAGTGCAGTCTAGACTACTAGCCTAAAATAGACTTGTAGCTATTAGAAAACGTTAGATTAAATGAACCTGTCTCTCTGATTTGTATGGTCTTCACAGAGCTTCCAGCTGCTGTAGCTCCACATTTTCTTGAGTGTCTTGACCACTCTATGCTGGGAGCAGGTTGTACCCACAGTTTCTAAGAGGATTCCATGGCATTGCAGACCAGTGTAACAGCAGTATCACCTACATGTTGAACCATATTTTAAGTATTCCTGAGTCAATTTACAAATCCAGTTTCTCCTTTTAGGTCATTTTTACACAAATTTTACATCAGAGCAATTCTAACAACTGCATTTATATTATCTGAGGTGTTGAAGTTACTCTGATCCCATTCAGTGAAAGAAGGATAAAGCAAATAAATAAATAAATAAATAAATAAATAAAAGCTAAGCAGAGCCTGTTTGCAGGCAAGTCATATTTGTAAAATATCTATTGAAAACAGCACTCACTGACTTGAAAGCCATCTGATTCTTAAACAGCATCCCAATCCAAACAAACTGACCTTTAAATTGAACTGCGTAATTCCTCTAGCAAAAACAGTCCTACCGTTGAGATACCTCTGTTAAGCATGGAAGCAGATTGTGATTATCATGCACTATTATCTAGTGCATGAGTATTTCAGTAAGTGTACAGGTGAACTCTGTAGGCTTTGGTGCAATATAAAGCTGTACACTGAATGTACTTTTCAGCTCCTGCCAAACCCCAGCTCACTGCAGGATTAACGCATACGTAGCATTAAAGCTGTAGGACATATCTAAAGGGATAATTCAGCACGGTCCTCAGACTACAGCGGTGCTGTAACATACTTTCTAGTCACATCTAAACCACATCAACTTTGCCCACAATTAAGCACAACTGAACTAAGACTGGAGAGGGAGTGGGCTGGTGACCTACTTGTCTAGACACTCCCAGAGACAACAGAGGGAGACAAGCACTGCCCCAGGGTAAGGCTTGTTGGAAGAGGGTGGGATGGGACAAAATGGGGTTGGATGGGAGAAATCTTCTGGAAGTGCCTGTTCCCTGTTCCTATGCAGGGAGTGAAGACAACTGTGGCATGAAGACAACAGATACGCTTCTGACTTCCAGGTGGAAGAAGTCTGTTGAAATGAATCCATCCCTGGACAGGAGAAGCTCACACTCCAGTTTTTTGTTTTTTGTTTGTTTGTTTGTTTTTTCAGCCAGCTTGTTTGTCCTTGCCCTGAAATGAAATCCCATTAACCTCAGAGTAAGTCCTGGCTAAGAAGTAGTTTGTGAAGCTGCTTTTCATCTTCAGCACCTTTCAGCTCTCATTTACCATCTCCCAGCTCAGCCCAGGTCCCTGGCCATGCCATGTGCATGCTACCAGGCATGCCAGGACTGTTCTCAAGATAGGTAGCTCAGCTACCAAGTGGCATAGACACAGCCTCTGGCATCTCACTAAAGTCAGGGCAGTAGAAACATTATATTCCTGGAACTGTCTTGCTTCCTTATAAGAATACCTCGTGTACTAATTTTCTTATTTTTTTTCTTCCTGGGAGACTCCTCTGTTTTTATTCAGCCGTGAGAAAGGGACCAGTGATACAATTTGAAGAAACGTATGCAATTTGGGGAAGACTGTCTGAGTGTTAACTCGAGTACTACTGGAGCCATGACATTTACTAGACCTTACATCAGGGCAATACCCCAAGCCCTGCTTTCTCTGTATTATGTTCATCCTGGCTATTAATATCCTATAAAACACCCATATGACCAAATAAATCTGGCCACAGTGGAGGACCCGGCAGAAGTGGCTTGGTTACACTGTGTGTGGGCTGAGTTTACGAGGAGGTTTTGAGGAAGCTGTTCAGGGGTTTCACTGCCCTCCAGGGAAGCATCTTGCACAGCAGCTTCTGGGGTAGGAGTGAGAAAGGAGGAGAGAAGAGGAAAGAAGAGAGGAGAGGAGAGGAGAGGAGAGGAGAGGAGAGGAGAGGAGAGGA
>NC_048893.1:185706048-185707528 GCF_011077185.1 Oxyura jamaicensis
AGGACAGGACAGGACAGGACAGGACAGGACAGGACAGGACAGGACAGAAATAAGACCACCTGTGTGGGTGCAATACCTCTCGCCACTGCCTGTCCAGGGCCAGAATGGGTCTGGAGCTTTGCTTCCCAGCTCTGGTGCCCCAAACTCCTGGTCTTTCCCCTGAGTGAGAATTTCTTTCTTTCTTTGTAATTTGACTTCATTCCATTTTGAAGCAATGAAATGGTAAGACAAGATGGTATATAAAATGTGGAGTTGCTTATTCAGGTTTTCCTTCTTTTCAGAGTGTCTCTTAAAGATTAAGGGCAAATTAATCTGCTAAGATTAATGGCTTGGATCATTACACTTTTTTTTTTTCCTCATCAGCAGTGTAGATGCCAAAGTGCTAATATATTCCTTGCTAAGTTTGGAAAAAAAAATACTAATAATTAAAAAAAAAAAAAAAATCTGCAATTAAGCAAGGCTTTTTTTTCTTTTTTCTTTTTTCTTTTTTTTTTTTTTTTGGTTATTTCTTTTACCTACATAATCAATAATGAAATTAAAAGAAAAATGGTTTGTGGTTTGCCTTCCCTCAGGAGGCCTTGGATAAGTACTGTTTTAGATATGGCAATACACCCAAGTAACTTGCTAAAGGGACTATCCCACAGCTGAATTTACTGCAGAACAAACAAACGTGACATAAGCAAACAGGTGAACTCCTGAAAAGGGGCTGGGCAGGGCAAAGACTCAAGTTATTTTTCATTGGTTTCTCTGGTTCAAAGGCTTAATTTCTCAGAAAGAAAAAAAAAATAGCAGTGCATGGCCAGGCAGTAGTAACAAGGTATGTTAACTAAATAAGCAATTTTAAACCATTCAATCAAACTAGCCAAGGGGAGTGGATGAAAAAGGTATTTTTAAAAGCTGTTCCTTGCAGTTGAAGTGTCTTTTTTCATTCCTCTGGTCTCCAGATTCCAGGACGTGTCTTTGCATGTCACCGAAATCCAGATGAAATCTCAAAGACTGAAATTCTCTACTGGGGGCTTAGGTGGAACTTGAGTGGTCATAAACCTTGAATGGGCTGTTATGCTGGAGGAATTTCATTCAGTGAGTTCCTTTGCTATTCCATTAAGTATATTTTATTTACATTTTGTAACCATATCTTCTGCCTGCACTACCAAAACCTCTTAGCAACTTTTCAGCAATGAATCTTCTGTAGAATGTGCTCCTTAAAGCTTCCTGAAATGAACCCTTCACACTGTATATATTAGAGAAGCAATATTGTACTAAAACTATTTTGACTGCTTATTCTTTCTTTTTTCTTTTTCATTTTCTCTTTCTTTCTTTCCTTCTTTCTTTTTCTTTCTTCTTTTTTTTTTCTTTCTTTCCTTCCTTCTTTCCTTCCTTCCTTCTTTCCTTCCTTCCTTCTTTCCTTCCTTCCTTCTTTCCTTCCTTTCTTTTTTCTTTCTTTCTTTCTTTCTTTCTTTCTTTCTTTCTTTCTTTCTTT
>NC_048893.1:185707538-185726016 GCF_011077185.1 Oxyura jamaicensis
TTTCTTTCTTTCTTTCTTTCTTTCTTTCTTTCTTTCTTTCTTTCTTTCTTTCTTTCTTTCTTTCTTTCTTTCTTTCCTTTTTAAGGGGCAGAGGAATTCATTCTTCCCATGCCTCTTGATGGTATGTATCTCAGAATAATCCATCATGTGCAGATCAGCAAGGTCGTCATCAGAACGAAGAAATAAGAGTTTTAAATTGCAGCCCTACTACCTGAGAAATACCCTAGCTTTAAGACTTAGCAGGGTGTTTGCATTCCTGCCATGTAACCTTGCACTTCCATTTAAGGTTAAGGCTCTGTCTGAAATATGGCATTCTATGGGATTAGCTCTACAGATGATGTATGGATGAAGTGGCATTTTCTTTGAACTTTTTTTGTTAGAGGATCACTCTGATGCTGGAATTTTACCATCTGAATGTATTTTATTGGCAGTTTAAATGAGAAGTGCTCCTGTCCTCCAAGAAGCAAGTTAAATTGACAGTAAGTAAAGGCAGAAGTGTATGCCTTGTTGCTGTTCCATGCAGACAGGGTTGGCTGCTCTGGCTGCATTTCCACACCATGATCTGACTGTGCTCACTAGCCATATAAATGTAAAGAAGAAATCAAACTAATTTTCCAATGTAATCAAAAAGCCATTTCTCTGGCATGATACAAGGTATATGAATTTTATCTTGTCTATGACTTAAAAATCGCTACCTTCAGAAGTATTTTGTATGGGAAATATATTAAAATATAATTTACTTCCACTTTTTGAATACAACAAAATTAAAGCAGGGGCTTACAGAAATCCCAAAGAAATGGAAATACTCTATCTGTATTTACTTTTCTGTGTATTCTGCTCACGGTTTCAAAAGACTGCTGCAACCAGCAGTCTCAGCAGTAGTCATAATTAAGGATGCTCATGTAAATGGTGATGCCATGGCCAAATATATTTGGATGTCTTTGGCCCAGTTCTGTTTCAGCATTTGGTGTCCTGAGAGACACTAATCATGTTGGTCTTATTCAGTCCTCCTTTTAGTGTCCTTGTTACTGTTTACCTTTTCTAGATGCAAATCAAAGCATCCCTCAAATTTGACAGAAGAGAACATGTAGTTGCTTTAACTGCAATGTGTTCTCTTTACCTCTTGCAAGGAGCAAGCAATATAAAACTAAATCAGCAAATCTGCTCTGATTCAGACAATCTGTCTTTTCTTTCTCTTGGTAATATTTAGATGTACTTAAACATGCTGACTAATCTGTCATGGTTAATCAAAAGATTTTTCTACATGGCTCATGCAGTAAAATCTCTTCTCCAAAACATGATGTATACTGACATACATGCTATGTGTCTTCTTAAGCATTATGTACTTATTCCTGAAAAAAACTCAATATGAAAGTAGATGCCAGTAAAACTGGATACTTGCTAAATGTTGCTTCATAACATTAGCTGACAGATATTTTTTACCAGTGCTACCTGGTAAATAATGTAATAGCTGGTGGTAGATTTTTACAACATAAAAACAATACTTAATAAGGACATTTCTGTAATATTTCCTCTTCACCTTTTTCCTTTGCTTTATCTCTGCTGTCCCACTGTCCCAAACACCTCTGTTCACTCCTCTTATATTTCAGGATCCTGTTGTAACCTGCTTCTTTTGCACTTTTTGAAGGGGGTTGAATTTCACCCACTTCGTGCCGCATGCTTTGACACTCGGGCACTACAATAGAAGATAGAAAGGAGGCAATGCATATTTGCAGCTAATGAAACAAAGAAAGCAGTAAAAGACATTAGAATTGTAAAATGTGGTAAGAAAAACACATTATTCCCCAAGGGAAAGGAACTATTATTTTTATCTTTGTGTGGAAAAAGGTGATACTGCAGTCACCTAACACATTGGTGAGATTAAAGGCTGCTGATATTACTCTTTGGCAGCATTCTAAAGGTGAAAAAGGCACACAACAGTCATATGAGGAATACAGTAAGGTGTCAATAAAACATCTGCATAGTTCCCACCCTAGCTTTGAAACCTATTGGCAAAATACAGTTTTTACACTTGGAAACTCTTAAATCTTAAGATAATATGGCTTAATCTTAAACCATATTCTGATCAGCTATATGGTCACAAGACCAGTCACTGAGACAGCTGCTACTCATTTCACTCCTGTAAGCCAAACTGGAGCCCAAATATTTGTTTTCAAATCTTTACCTGAATAAGAACTAGTAAACTCACCCCAAAAGTACAACAAAGTCAACATTCATGGTTAGACTTTTCAGGGATAACCAGCCACTAGAAATTCCTTTATGATTTTGTTCTGAAATTACAAATATATATCAGGTAGAAGTGTTCATATTGCAAAAGGAGAATAAATTAAAATATGTTTGTAAAATACTGTTTTTATTGTGCTACATTTTTAAAATCTAAAAATAAAGCATTGCTTATTCAGTTTTGGTGATAACATTGACTCACCTATCATGCAACAAACCAAAGATTTCCCTATTGTGTTTGTTTTGCAGACACAACTTGCATAAAAAGAAGTCCTCTTGGCGACAATAACATTTTATAATCACAGAAGGGCTGTGATTATAAAATGTTATAAAAGGTCATTTGGGGGGATAGGGAACATAAAATAGCACTTTATGTTTACTGTGTTCATACTTTTAAATGTAAGCAAATGTAAGACGATCCTTGTGGGTCCCTTCCAACTCGGGGTATTCTATGATTCTAAATACCCCAGAGTGGAAGACTTTAAAGGCCTTGCCTACAAGCTGCCTCATATAGAGTTGCCTGTGTTCTCTCATTTGATAGAAATAACTTCTTTTTTCCCCTGTGTTCTTTCTTCCTCTACTTGGCTTCACCCTTTCTGAGGTCACAAATGTATTGTGCTGATCCCTGCATGGTAAGAGGTCAGCCATGGCCATTCAGAGAAGATGGGTCTGAGCATGAATCGTGCTGTGAAGAAGTGGACAGTCAGGCCTTCAGCTTTAACTCAATATTCCCACCAACTTCAGTGAGGTTTCCTGTTACCAGAGGAAAACAGAAAATTGTAAACGGTCTAGACCTGTTTCCTCAACTGAGACTACAACTCCTTAAAACAGTGAGATATGGTTCTCTAGTGCCTGGAGTTATGCTTTAGCTATAAAACCCCACCTCTAAACATTTTTGAGTAACAGTGTTTTTTGAATATCTCCTGATTTTGTGGGAGAAGCAAATGAATTCAGCTAACATAATAAATAAATAACTAGATAAAAAGATAATCAGACTTCTTTAACCCCTCATAGCCCAAGCTTCTCAAACCAAGGAAGAAAATGTTCAACCAGCCATAAATTATTTGGAGTTGCATGACTGTAACTGTATAGCATTTGTCCCATGATATGGGATAACACATGGAAAAGTTCAAGCACACTGGAATCATAGAATAATAGAATCACAGAATGATTTGGGTTGGAAGGGACCTCATAGATCATCTAGTTCCAACCCCCCTACCATAGACAGGGATGCCACCAACCAGATCAGGTTGCTCAGGGCCTCATATAACCTGGTCTTGAACACCTCAAGGGATGGGGCATCCACAACCTCTCTGGGAAAAGCAGAGGCAAGGTTTTGGGAATACAGTTAACCTGAGACCAGGAGATCTGCATTCAGTTCCTAGTTTGGCCACAGGATTTTCTGAGATGATAAATCACCCAATTTCCCTGTGCTCCAGTTTCCAAATATAACATAAGGATAATGCATGATGAGGAACATGAGGAGAAGGAAAGATGTGGGTTTCAGTCTCCCCCTAGCATACTCTCAGTGTGCTGCTAACACTGGACAAATCATACTGCACTTGAATCAAGCCCTGCTTTTATTTTCTCTTACTCATCCAGCTGCAGGTTTGAAGAGGAATTGGCCAAAATACCTGAAGCAGTGGATTCTTCCTTAGGAAAACTGCAGCCATGAGTGCTCAAAAGAGAAGAATGTGTGCACACCTTCAGCACAGGGTATGGGACTTGCCTGGCAGCCAGCACGGCACCTGTGAATATCTGGGAGTGAAGCTCTGTTTTTTAAATCTCGATTGTTTACCACAGTCATTTTCACTTTTCAGTTGGAAAATCAGCCTTCAGACTAATCTTCCTTAGAGACCGGTTATGAGGAAAGCTTCAGCTTGTCCTTTTGGTTATGGGAGTGAAGAGAGAAAATGGAAGAGCTTGATTTAAAAAGAATTCAGCACCCACAGCTCCAAGTGACTTAAGCGGGATTTCTGACTTTTTGACACTTCTGAAAACGGGACTAATCATTTAATGGCAGAAAAAGGATTTTTTTTCTTCCTTGGAACCCCAGATTTATGGATAAATTACATACCAACCGGGGGGACGGGGGGGGACGGGGGACGGGGGGGAGCAAGTAATTTTCAGCCAAAAAGTGCAGTTGTCAGCACGTAGATACACAGGTATTCAATGTCATGTTCTACTGCCATATACAAATAGAAATTACACAAGTATGATTAGTACTATAAGAAGTTATTGGAGCTGTAATAAGTGATTATAACTGTTAGCAGAATCATTCTATCTCCACCTTCTCACTAGTCTCCCCAGGATTTTTTGTTTTGCTATGTTTTCAAGTAAGTACAAACTGTTGTTTTTTGCCTTTTAGAGGCTCCGATGTTCAACTCCATTTTTATATATCTCAAAAACAACAACTTCTGATTTAAATGGCTCTGAGCAAGCATTTATAATTGAATTCCACTATAATTTTTGAATAAAACCACAGATAGGCTGTTTGTTTTTTCAAGCTAAAATTAGTTATAGCCATCAATACAAATGGTCTGCATACCTGCAGGTTTGTGTGGTGGGCTGCCCACAGCACCCGCGTGGTGCCAGATACAAACTTAAACTAGCAATTTGGAAGGATTTCAACATCAGCCTTCCTGATTTCCCTGTCTAGGGGCTTTCTGCATAATTAAAGATCACCAGGCTCTTGCTGGAGGCTACCAGCGCATTAGCAAGTATCAACATTGGGCTCTGGAGAAGTGTGGCCACCTGGACTTAGTGCTTGTATTCCATGAGAAGGTGACAAGACTCCTGCTAGGGAAGAAGCAGTATTTTCTGCACGCCTTGCCATTAACAAGGCTTCGCAACTGCTTCAGGGGACAATCTGGAGCAAACTGGGAAAACACTAAAGGAATCTATTGTATGATGTGTACAAGGCTTACCGAAAATGGGATCTTCAGAAAGCAGTTTTCAGTACTGTTCTAGCAACATGGAAGGACATAGGAAAAAAAAAACTCAGGTCTAGCTCTGCTCCATATTTTTCATAGGAGATGTGGGCAACTCTGTATAATATATGTTTATTGTATGCAGATATGAGAGAGGCTGCAGGCCTGATGAAGGAAAGAATAAGCATTAAAATGTATCTGGAAAAATAGGAAAAAAAAATGTAGTTTAAAAGGAATAGGATAAAGTTGCAGAAATTATACAAAATTATAGAGTTAGGGAGCAATAACAAACCCTCAAATATGAGAGTCTGATGGATAATGGCAGATTAGTGAGAAGTTCTTTAGAAGTGGAAGAAGAGCCTGCAGTAATTCACAAGGTGTGAACACCATCAACTAGTATCTTGCTGACATGAAAAAATAAATAAACTGAAACACATTGTCAAATTGTGTGTAAAACCTTAATTATTTTTCCTGCAGCCCTCAGGAAAAATAAATTTAAAAAAAAAAATAAAAAACAAACAAACAAACAAAAATCTTTAGCAGGAACATTCTGTACAGTTTTCAGACTTCAGTTTCAAGGGAAAAAAGGAGCAGTGGAAAGACCTGCAGTGGAAAGACCTGCAGTGGAAAGCAGTAAGAATCCCCAGAGGCCTGTGGTCTCTGAGGAACAGCTGAAGGAAATAGGGCCATATAGTGAGAAGTCTGGAGTGAGATCTAATAGTCATCTTCAAAAACAAAAAGGAAATTACGAAGAGCCATACAGATGGGTCTCCTTGTCCAGTGTGCAAAAAATAGGAAAGAAAACCTAAGAAAAGACAGAAAGAAAAAAAAAAAATTAAAAAAAGATTGGGAAGATCTTTCTAGTGAAAAAGTTGCTTAAGTGGAGGAACAGACTGTCCTGGAGGAGTGTGAGGTCTCCACTACTGGAATGACTGTGAACAAATTAAACATTTTCTAGGAATAAGGTGGATCCTACTCTTGGCCGAGGAACAGAGCTCTCCACTGTGTTCTGCATGGTTTCCATGGACGTCCAAGGCGTTCCCAGACAGCTAACAATGCATAGCGAAGAGTCAGAAACTCAGCTTCCAATGACTTTTACTTTTATGTTACCCTCTAAAATATGACAGCAACCACTAAAATTTCATCCTACTGCAAGTCTATCTACTGCTCAGTGTTCCACTAGCATCTAGCGTGGACTTGTTCTTTCACTGTGACTTTGCAATGCAGTTGTCATAAAGTCCCTGAAAAGTATATTTGTGCTTGACTCTAAATATCCTTGTTAAAGTAAGTCTATATAATTGATGGATGGATGGATGGATGGATGGATGCAGATAGATGGAGCAAGCCTTAGAAAAATATTTTCCTTCACCGTTGGATAATTTTATCCAATTACTTTAACTCATTTTTAACATGATCATTGAAAGCACAGGTCCTAATGTCTGTATTGTTGTCCTAACAAAGTCTTCATAACTTCTTATCAAGAATTCAGGGGGAAAAGAGTTCTTCCAGGAACTCAAATGCCTTCAGACTGAGATAAAATGGTAATAGCATCACAGGAAAAAGAGCAAAAGCTGGAAGATGAAACTTATGGAAGGAGAAGACTTAGACCTACTGTACCACTTCTGCTGTGAGAGAAACCAAACATAGCCTGGCATGCAAATACTGCTACTACTCCTGCTTCACTTCTTGAACCAGAGCAGGAGTTTCAGCTCTGCAACCATGAGGAGAAAGGAGAACAAAGAGAGACAATATTATCAGCAGGAAGATGAGACCATATGAAATCTGAAATTAGACCATTAATAATTATTATAGATGTTTCCTAAAAAAAAAAAAAAAAAAAAAAAAAAAAAAAAAACTTAAAAATGCTTCTAATTTAGAAATGGTCTGAGAGCAAAAAGTAGTGCTTGCAGCCCTTGGGCTGAGATGATGAGGAATTGAGAAAGGGAACATGGCAGGGGAGGTGGGACACTCCTCAATGGGGACATGGGTGAGGAGACCCCACAGCTGTGCTCAGATAGGAGGGCCACACTTGTCCCTGAGGGGTGATGGCAGTGGCATTGACTGGCTCTGTCACTGTCCCTAGGCAGTCTGAAGCTGATCTGATCGAGGCTGGCCAAGCTACAGCGCAAGATACAATTAATTCATAAACCTCATTTGCTCTTAGCATCTAATGCACTGTTCACTAGGACAGTGTGGTGAGTAGTTACTTACATCAACATTTATAAAGATCTAAATATCTATATTATTTCAAAGAGGTAATTGTGCTTCCAAGGTGGAAATGACAGATAACACCTAAACTTAGAAATTAGGAGCAAGTTTTCATGAAAATATCCTGAGCAGTGCTTGGAAGATACACACCATATTGGTTAGAAAATGGTCCTGCTAGCCAAGGCCTTGATCAGTCAATGAAAATGGCAATTTCTTATCTCAAACTGACATAAAGAAAAGGTCTTGTGAGCACAGACATTGAAAAATCCAGTGCTGCTTTACATGTTATTTTGTCTGAATTTCTCATGATAATATAGGTACATTCCCACAGAGGTATAAGCTCTTATCTTCTGGCCACAAGCTCTTACTCCATGTCTTTGTTTCTACTCTCTGCCATTCACTTCCCTTGTGACAACATGGAGAACAGGTTGCAGGTGCTCCAGGTGAGACCCTTTTATTTGGGACACCCAGGTCACCCCCCAGGGGTGCTTGAGGGCCACCTCAGTGGAGTGGGCACCAGGGACGTGAGCTCTCAGTCTCCAGCTACGGCATGTCAGGCCCAGGGCAACAGCTCATGCTTTTAGCTCTGAAGGTCCTGATAAGGCATGTAGGTCAGAAGAGATGAATCTCTGTTTCATACATGCTATTCTGCCCTGGCTAATGAAAATAAACACCAGACTATATACCTGTATGCTCAAAAGCTAGAAACTGCAGAAGTCTACAAAACTGCATATAAAAGGACTTTCTTCAGTACTTCTACCAGCATAAGTGAATTTTCTTGGTATTTAATTAATTACTTGTTAATCGGTCTCATTAATGAGACTGATGCCTTGCTATTTTGTTAATTGTGTCAGAAAGATCTGCTCAGATAATGCAAAAATGGATAAGTCAAAATCATTATGAAGATCACAATGTGTTTACTTACCAATGTCTATACATCTATAACATTAAATATCCAAAACCACTCAAGTTCCTCCTAGCTGTTTTCATGACACTTTAATGAACACTATGCTGTATAAGATGCTATGCATGATTTCCTCAGCTGGATAATTGTTTTCAGAGCATACTACTTGTTTATGCTATGGTTTGAAAAGTTCCTGTGATCCTGTCTGTTTGCAGAAGAGACTTAGCTGCCATGGTTAATCAATACTCAACTACCCAATGTTGGGCACATTAATGCTGGGTAATAATCAGTCTATTAACACAAGTGACTAATAACTAGTTAGAAATCAGAATCAGTTCATAAATGATTCAGAGGCAGGAATAAGGCCTTCATTTGAAATTGCTAACATTTACAAGCACAGTGAGTTCTGTTCTCAACCAGCTTCCATAGAAAACTGTGTCCCACTGATTCACAACTCAGCATCTTCTGTTTTCCATTTTTTCTTAAGAACTGGAAGAGGATGTTTGTGTGAGATAAGGCACTGAGTGGCTAGCATCTAGATGGTTCTCTGTCCTGCAGTGAACATTAAATGGTGGCTAATTTTCAAAGGCTGTAAATAAAATATTCAGTATTGTATGTACTGCCCTGCAAAACCCAAAGTTCACAAAAAAAGAGATGATGATGCTGTTAAATCAGTTGGTTACACAGCCCTCAAGTTGCCCTCCCCTCTTCTTCCAGATTCAAAGCATGCAATTCCTGAAAGCCAGCTAAGAAACCATGAGATATTATTAACCTTTGGTAATGTCCCAGGTGCCGTATGGGAAAAATATTACAATTGAATAAAGGAACCTGGCAAACCTGGAAGAAAATTGTGACCTCTGACTCAGGGAAGCCTCATATTGTATTCATTTAATGTAGTGGGACAGCACAGTAATGTAATGAACTTCTATAGGAAACACAGAAATCCCCATTTAATGCTGTATTTAGGAGGTGGCCATGTGTCCAGCCAAGCAGCAAATACTTCAGAGGCACATACAGTTAATCTTATTATAAGTAGTTATGAAGCAAAACACCAAGGAGAACAATTCTTCCTAACCCTAATCACATTTGTATCACTTTACAAACCACCTACAATCTAGCGACTTTAGTAATAGGGAAATACTTTCCTTGTTCAATACTAGTTTTTAAGTATTTTATGCTTTTATGCAAAGGTGTTAGCATTCTAGAATACTTTTTAAGCATACATAGAGATGATTGCTTCTTAATAGAATCTACAGGATTTTTCCACAAGTGGATTTTTGAGCAAATTCATTCCAAAGTTCAGAGTTTGTAACAAATGGCTTAACAAGCCAGCACAATGTCACTGTGAGCTTGGTGTTGGCCTTAGGAATATCACCGATAAACCCATCTTCAATGTGCTGAGAACCTCTTCAAGAAAGCAGATTGACTTGATTTTGCAAAAAAATTGCATAAAAAATAATATTGCTACTGAAATGATTGTTTTATAAATTCATTCCAACTTGTAATATCCTTGAGGTATTAAAATGTAAATATTTACCTAGCCAGAAGTGCTTTTCCTTAGTCTCTGTTCAGAATAAACTCCTTATGCAGCTATTTTTTTGTTACATAAAAGTAGGCAACATATTGGAACATTCAGCAAACTGCTCTCAGCTACCCCAATGCAACGCAGCATAAAAACTTTAAACAGAAACTGGCAGGAGATATTTCATTGAATTTGTGTGATGTTCTTTAACTAGTTTTTGTACATTACCACTTCATTTAAATATAGCCATGTAGAGCTAATACTGTGGTACAGGTGAATGTTTAAGAATCTGCAAAGATTGAAAGGATACTGTTAACCTCACTCTTGCCTTTAGCTGGAATATTTCCTGATTAAATATATATGTGTGTAGTTTTTCAATAATTTTAGACCAAAAATCATTTAAATGGCTCTTTTTTTCCTGGCAGTTCCTTGTAATTTGAATACTAGAAGCCACAAACATGTTTCAGGAACCAAGTAGCCTTGGCGTTGTGATATTAAGAGTCTTAAAATAAAGAAGGAATAAAATAACCCCTTGAACCTAATTTCAATTCAAAAGAGAAAAAAGAAATCCCAGGCTTGTTAACATAAATAGTATGTGCAAATATGCATAAGACAACAGCCCCTTGGTAACATTTTTCCCACAGGAGGGAATTCCAGCAAAATTGTAGGCTATGTATATTACTTTATTTTCTAAACAAAAATTGCATTATGCCAAAAGACATATACATTTCAGCTACTATTAGAGTGTAATTAAATTATGTTAGTTATCTTTGTTTGTAATACAAGGAACAAGATTTCTGTTGAAAGCACAAGGCGCTCCTAAGTTAATATCCTTTCATCTCCCTAAGTGTCACACTGTAGGTGGTATGCAGTGCTTTCTTTATACAGAACTTTTCACAGGATTTGCAATGCTACTTTTTAGCTTTTGGGTCAAGTGAAAAAAAAAAAAAAATAGCAGGAAAGCCACAAGAGGACAAATTTGCCTTTCACTTACACCATGTAAATCCTGTTGAATGGGGAAAGCAGGACAAAGACTGAATACTGTGCCTTTAACATAAGGAGAAATACAAATATTTCAAGAACAGGGCAACAAATGTCTTTGAAATTTGCAACAAAGTACCAATTTCAGTAAAACTGCAGGCCCTATTGTTTCCTATGCATCAAAAACATATGTTGATGCTGTTGCAGATCAGAAACAATCAGAAGTCATTTTATATCTTATTTCAAAGACTAAAACAGTAGCTTACTTTTAATACATAACCAAAACATCTGGTGAGCTGTACCTTTCATAGTTTATAGACAAATTCTTTCTTTAAAAGCAAATTGGAAAATTTTATGCCTTCTTTTCCCCATAAATGTAGTATTTCCTCAGTCTCTGTAGAGCTCCTTTGCCCTGCTTACTCACTATTTCCATGCTGCCGGTGGACATGGATATTGCATATATATCTTTAAAAAGAAAAAATAGATTTTCTAGGGCAAACTCTTGCTCTCCCCCTCTTCACATCCCACCTCCTCTTTTCCTTGAACCTATCCATGTCACATTTTGCTTCCTCAGTTCCCTGCTCAGCATTGCTGCACGGCAGCCTCTCATGGCATGGCTGTTAGCACAAAGTCTTCCATGCATTAAGGAAAAAACAATGTCACGCCAAACATTCCCAGTGTAAAATACGAAACCACTTTCCTTTAAGAAGGGGGCCACTAAATTTTATGTACTCTAAGGTTATAAATGCTAAGATGTGTTACCCAGGTCTCTCTTACTGTATTAAATCTTAAAAAGCTTTCTGCAATATTGCGTTTGCCTCATAAATCTCATCAATGTTTGAGTAATGCACTGGGATCAGATGTGCTAAAGCAGCAACCTCGGAGCACACAGACCAACCTTTCAACTGCTAACCATGACACTGCAGTAGATTATCAAGTGATAATCCAAGAGGCACAGCCACATCTTCAAGCCTTCCAAGGCCAGGAGGGCCAAGGGGTGCAGGAGTGTATGAAACATCAGGTCTCTCCTGATGAGAGAGGTTGGCATTGCAGGGTGCTGCAGCAGTGAGACATCCTGTGAGAAAGGGACACATAGGGAGAGAGGGAGAGAGCATCAGACTGACAAATAATCCAGAGAAGAGGGGCAGAAAGCAGATCTGCAAAGTGAAAAGAATGAGCTCAGTAATCTTCCAGCAACAAAATGAGAAAAAATCCCCAAAAGTTGTTAAAAATTATTCCTAAACAGGAAAATGGAAACAGCACCAGATCCATGTTTAGTTGTAACATGAGCAACAACCAGAGGATGTGGTTTTAGTAAAGACAGACGTGACGCAGAAGGATGAGGCAATGGTTATCTAAATACAGCAGAAGGACTTAAGTTTCCCAAAGGCCCAATATACACCAGGTTGCCCCATAACCCAAAACTTTAGCAATCAGCTCTAATAGGAAAGAGCTCTACTATTCACAGTTTGCTCTGGGTAGCATCTGAAGCTACATCAAGTAACATTAGTTACAGGTGAGAAGAAATAGCAATCTCATGTAGAATCCAAGCACTTATCAAAGTTCATAACAATATAGGCAAATTTGTTGTTTGCAGGAAGATGCATTGATAGCGTTGGATGTGAAAACAAGGAAAAAAAAATAACAATAAATTATGTTATAAGGACCTAAATATAAGACCAAGAAAGAGGTTGCTCAGCAGACGAGGAAAACAGTCAACAGGGAATACCAAGGAAGACCAAGTATTTAGTAGCTTTTTGTTTTCTGTCATCATTAAAATGGCAGGTGACAACTATGGTAAAACAAAAGGGTTAAAAAAAATGTTAAAAAATGGCAAAATGAGGAATAAAAATACATAGGTAACATGTAAATCAGCGGGCCCTGCAAAAATCATCAGGTGATGTCTGGAGAACTAGTTCCCGCAATTTCTGAGACATTATCAGTTATCTTTGGAAAACTGTAGAGGAGCAGTGACATTCCAGATGAGTGGAAAAGGGCAAACACAGTGCTTATTCTTCAAACAGATGCAAAAAGGCAGCTAGGAAATAGTAGACCACTTCATCTTGTAAGTCTCCTACAGTAATGGAATAAATAATTAAAAAAAAAAAAAAAAAGATGGAAAAAAGACAAAAAAGGAAAGAAAAAAAAGAGTGACAAAAAGAGAAATTGGTAGGTAGCACCAGACACATACCCGTAAACTTCAAACCCCACAAAACCAATCTCATTTCCTGCAATGACAGACAAACCTGTTTTGCAGATGAGGGAAGAAGCATAGGGAGATCACACAAATGCTGTCAGATAGCTTAACATTACTTAACATATAGCTTAGTATTAGTAAATCTTTTGACACTGTCTAATTTGACGTTCTTGTATGCTAGTTCAGAAATGGTCAATTCTAAATGCTGCAGGGTGAGTGCAAAACTAAATGAAGGACCAAACACAGAGAAAAATTTTAAGTAGTTCATTGTAAAAATAAATAAATAAATAATAAACAAACTATTGTTGACATCAGGAGGGGGTTCTGACATCAGGAGGGGGTTCTGACATCAGGAGGGGGTTCTTCACAGAGAGGGTGGTTGCACACTGGAACAGGCTCCCCAGGGAAGTTGTCACTGCACCGAGCCTGTCTGAATTTAAGAAGAGATTGGACTGTGCACTTAGTCACATGGTCTGAACTTTTGGGTAGACCTGTGCGGTGTCAAGAGTTGGACTTGATGATCCTTAAGGGTCCCTTCCAACTCAGGATATTCTATGATTCTATGATTCTATTGAATATGGTTTAGTACTACCCAGTATCTTCCTGAATCACTTGATGATGGAGTAAATATCCACTGATAAATAGATATAAATCGTGTATCTGAAATAACTGCAGTTAACAACAGTTGCAAAGAGCTGGAAGTTTAGTCAAAGACAGGATTAAAGTCCAGAATGATATTTCAGAAACTGGCTGCTGATTGCAAAAGATAAGAATATGATTAAATAAGGACAATTACAAAGTGTTACAGGTAGGTAGGAATAACTGATTACATAAAGTACAAATAAGAATGAAAGGAAAGCATGGTTACAGGAAAGCAAAAGCAAACCATGAGTCACCATGTTGTATTTCTGCCAAAACCCAAGCCTCACTGGAGATATTGGCAGAAGGAATTATTGCTCGAAGGCATATGAGATAGTTCTCCCACCCTGCTTGACACTGGAAAAGGATCAGGCAGAGTATGAGTGTATGCCCAGTTCTGGGCACCACAAGCCCAGAAGGGTTTGAGCTCAAGGAAAACATGAGATTTTGGATAGGTTATGGAGATCTGTCCACAATAGTTGAAGAATTGATGCTACTTACCTGAAGGAGGACACGAGACATTGTAAATTTCTGTATAGGAAATTCTGAAAAAAAAAAAAATAGACTTTAAGAAGTTGCATTAATCTGGAAGAAACTTTAAGAAGTTGCATGCATCTGGAGTTACTCAATTTGTTGGACAAATATCTGCAAATATAAGCAAATTGATGCTGTCTTTGAGCAAAGGAACGAGCTAACCAATTTCTTGAGATCCATCTCAACCCTACTGCCTGTGATTTTGTATCAAGTTGTGGTAGTAACTACTTACCTGGAGCTATCTTCTGCCTTTCCTACAGAAATTATCTGACATCATCTGACCTCACCTGAGTAGTAATTAGCCCATTTCTTGTTTTAATAAAACCTGGAGGATTAACATCCTTACTGCCTTTCTCAAGCCTTTTTACCAGAAGTCTGAAAAACAAACCATGTACTCTAAACCATCCTCCTCAGTGCCCATGAGTATCTGTATCATCCTCAGTCTTCACGAAGGCAGGCAGCCAGGTGTCTGATGTGCCATAAGAGTGGCTGATGGCCTTGTAGTCAGTGTTCATTGCTATCACTTTTCCTTTCTCACCTTCTCCTTGTCTGTGTTGGTCCACCAGCTCCATATGCTATCCAACACGTGACGAGTTCTCTGGGGTGAAGCTGCCTCTTCTGCTCTTTGTTCACACAGCTGTTAGCAGGATAACTCCTGAGAGAAAGTCCCAGGCACTGTAATTAATTCATTATTATTGACCATAGCAGTATTAGTATTTTTTTTACAGCTACTTACATACATTTTTGTATCAGTTTGTACAAAATACATATTGAGAGAGAGAGGTGATATTTAACCTTTTCTAAATAATCTGTCTGCAAGATTACTTCAGATTTTCAGGTATGAAATATTGTGTTCCTTTTATATGAAGTACAACATAATGATTTGGGTAAGGACGAGATAAGGGAGGGGACGAGGCTTAGGTCCTTTGTTGTCCTTCTTAAGTCTTCAGTGAACTCTTCTAGGGAAATATTGCTCTGCTTCTTACTCTTACAACAGGCAGATATTAATTCTTATCTCGCATCCACCTGCTTATCTACCACATTACAGAGGGGTCCTGCCCACATTTAATCTACTGGTTAAATGCCAGTTTAATTCTTCTATGCTGTAGGCCACAAGAAATGTGTTCAAAGGACAGCCCCTCATATACATACCACAGTATAAACATTTTAATGAAAGAGAATTTTTTGTAGGAGGAAAAAAGTTCCTTTGCTTTGAAAATAATGAATAAGCTCTCATTGAAATGAACCCTTTATGTATATCTTTATGTTTCTGATCTGGCAGCTTTGAAGAGCTGATATCATCAGTTTTAGAACCTGGAGTCTGGCCACTATTCTCTAAAACATGCTTTACAATGGAAAAGACCATTTGAAAGCAAGTAAAACAATACAGAGAAAAAAATGCAGGTACTTTTCAAAGTCTGCAAACTTTTTATTACTCCACAACATTTTTTCCTTACTTACGAACCATTCTGTCTCTCACTTATCCATACCGCTGCCCCGCTGCTCTGCTGATATATTTGGGATGCTACAGATAGTGATGCAGAGGTTAACTGCAATTTTACTTTTCCATTGGAAACTTATTTTGTAATTCCCATCGTGTGATGCTCTGCCATTGCTCTTGCCAGAGTGTAGAATAGATTGGCCCAAAAGGGTAAATATCTTTTTAACTCCCCTCATTTGTAGGCACAAAAGCATACTTGTGTAAGCCTGACTGAAAATCAGTCACTGAAATCAGAAGCAAACTCACATGTGGGCTTCAGCAGAGGTGGAAAAAGTGCTCTGAAAGTAATCATTTACACAGCACTTCCCACAGGAGCCTCCAGAGTAGGCAGAGAAGCTGAGGCAAGGATCAGTCCATAAGGATCAAGCAAGGCTCAAAGTCTGACAACTGAAATCAACAGGAGCAAAGACAGTGTTTTTGAAGTCCTTCCTTCCCCAGCCCACACAGTTTACTCACCCAGAGCTGCAGCAAGAAGCAGTCAGAGCCTTTCTGCACACAGACTCTAAGCCATACTTATGACATGCACCCAAAAGGCAGCGTGGTCCTGGCTGGTCCCTGTGCACCAGCGCTCCTCCTCTGTGGGAACTCACCATCCTACCACCACAGGGCTCCCAGACACTCATGGCTCCAAAATTGTCCCAAATGAAACTGGGGGATTGACCTGTAAGAGCATGTTTAAACCATCCAGAAACGCCTCACAAGCTGAGCTGCCACAGTGGTTTAATCCATCCAAATATTAACAGTTTTTTTGCTTATAATGAAAAATTCAAAATCAATTTCCTTCTCCTATTATAATCATTTCACTGCATTCCAAAATATCTGAATCTGTATCAAAATGCATTCAGGAACAGGAACTCATTTTGAGGTCTCAAGTCCTGGAAGGCACAGATCCTTTTCTGTGCATACAACTCAGATACTTCTCAGAAGAAAGACAGATTTCAAGAGAAGTCTTCAAATATTATATGGAGCGTACAGGAGACAGCAGTTGGATGAGATGTCTGAAGACAGAATCACAAGATGATGAAGAAAGACTTCTGCGGTAATCCAAGGAGACACCGGCAATTCCAGCAACCCATGTTCTCCAGTGAACCTCAGTGTTCCCTGGGGTATGGACTGTCCTCTGCTTGTGAAACACGTAGTCACAGCAGAAGTCAAGAGTACTGAAGTCCTCTATTTTCCACAAATAGCCTTATCTTACCGGAGCTTGTGCAAGTGGAGTGTCAGGCAGCGTAGAGCACAGCTCTTATGAGCTCACACACTGATTATCCCACTCTCGGCATACCCCTTCCTCCCACTTGTGCCAAGAGGGAGGGAGCAGGAGGCAGAGAAGGTGGCTCCATAAATTCAGTAGGTCAGAGTATCTATCCCCATGAATTCTCAGGATAAACAGTTACAAACAGCATCTAGGCTTGGGACCACAGGAGTTAGTCTCTGGAGTCTGTAGTCCCCAGATTTCAAAAGTTTCTTATTTTAATGTAAATGCTTAGCATAATGGAAACTAGATTATTTCACTGACAGGCAAATTGAATAACAACGCTCTAATGCTGAGAGTAGATAAAGATAGTACTCAGAAGATTTCAATATATAGCACTCTTCTCTTGCACATGAAGTTATTTTGAGTAACCAAGCTCAGCTCACCTCTGAGGCATCAGGACTCTTCTCTTGCCTAATAGTTTAATTTCAACCCAGAAAAGACCCAAAGATTCCCATATTCCTTCTGCCCTGTATCCCACAGCTGTCCTGAAAGATGCAAAACCACCATGTATTCTATCAGAAAGCTAATAGGATGGATGTGGCTGGGTTCTTCTCCTGTCACTCTGCAGGTCTCTCCATCACAGCCAGTCCCATGGGCCACAGTCATGGGAGAAGTAAAAGCACTGCCACAAAGCTGTTTTTACAATTGAGGAGACCTTTGAAACTGGTCACATATGTTTCTTTTGCCTAGAAAGAGAATCAAGGCTCAGACGTGGACATCAGTATTTGTCCACTTGAACTTCCCCCCCTCCCTCATTGTCCTGACTCCCCTATTTCCTTCTTCTTTCCTTCTTTCCTTCTTCTACCCTTTCCTCAACAGATCCACAGCCTTCAGAAGCACCAAGACTACAAATAAACACTGCAGCATGCAACACAAAAATGAACATGCAGCTTGCAACTGCTTGGTGACATTTTCTTCTACCTCCCATATATAATTAATGGCAGGACAACTTTGTACTGTTCTGCTCCCACAACACGGTCCGTGTTGCTCTTTGCAGGAGGATTATGGCCACTGCAGGTAGCTTGTTTGCTATGTGCATCTCTCCATAGGGTGGCTGACAAGCTCCAAGCCAATAACTTGGCCTGTAGTACATCAAGATCTGCTGGGCAGCCTCTAGTGTTTTGCTTCAGTGAAAGTTCAGTCTTAATAGTTCATTCATCTGAAGATCCCTTCTACATGAGCATGTGAGACCAGACAGCTCTCTTATTTCCAGTAATGGAAATTATGACAGCAATGAGTGTGCAGTGAAAAAAAAGATGCTCAGGTCTGTGGTTCCTGCTGGAGCAGTCATCTTTCTGGCTGTACTCAGACTCGCTGCATCTTTTCTCCCTGCAAGCAGGAAAGCCCAAGAGGCAGCACCAGAAAGCAGGTGCAAGCTGGGTGCAGTCCTCACCTGAGACATGGACCAAGCACACATGGACAGCCATTCGAGCAGACAGAACATCACTAAGAAACTGAAAGGGTCTGCACAAAAATGCATGATAAGCTGAGCTGCCACAAAATATTTTCTGTGATTTTCCAGAAAAAGAAAGAAAGAAAGAAAGAAAGAAAGAAAGAAAGAAA
>NC_048893.1:185726026-185741505 GCF_011077185.1 Oxyura jamaicensis
AAAGAAAGAAAGAAAGAAAGAAAGAAAGAAAGAAAGAAAGAAAGAAAAGTCTTATGTTTCTGGTCAGGTTTTTATTATTATTATTATTATTATTATTATTATTATTTCCATTGTTCCACTGGCCTCACTTGAACACTTTCGTCTCCCAGATCTCAACTAAAACAGCTCAGCTATGTTTCCCCTTTACTAATTCTTACTTCTTCTTTTTTATTTTTTTCAGAGCAAAAACCTGCTCTTTTTACACTTCCTTTAAAAGGCAAATTTGGCATACAGTTCACTTGTGTATCCTGATGTGGGCTTATTGAAGGCAGGTGCACACTTTAATATATATGGGCACAGAGACCCCCTTCCAGACTATAAAAGAATACTGGGCATGTCCTCATGTGGAATATCTCTAGTTTTTTATTCATAAACGTAAAAATATGAGCTGTTCTTTCGCCTATACACATTACAAGTGAGTGTGAACAGGCAGGCACCATATTTCTACATTACACAGAGATTGTGTTAAAATGGCTACATTAGTGGCTTTTTTAGCATATTGTCGTTATGTGACAGTAATGGGAAAAGGAAATGTTACTGTAATGTTGCATTTTCATTGCTAACAAGAAAGAAAAATGAAGGAAAACATAACATGGCAAAATAGCTTCAGCCAGTCCAACTGCCATCATTTTATTTAGTGGAAAGAGGTGATACAGCATGCTGTCAAACAAGAATCCTTCATTACTAACTAGCATCCCTATTGCATTAATAATACACAATGGGAGGAGAAAAATTATTCTGTTTGTAATGAAGAAACGTGGCCCACAGGATGCCATCCTCCCACATTGAGATCTTTACAATGCAGTGTCTTTTTTATTTTGATAGATCTATATGTAAAATGAGGATGTTAAAAGAACCTCTTCTGCCTTCTAAAAAGTCAAGGAAAATAAGAGAGATTAAAGGACTTTTGATTATTTTATTCCCATTTCCTTGTCTGTGTTCACTCAAACCTATGTAAAGCCAAATCCATGCAGGCTGCAAGCCCACTCAGCTGTCATTATGGCCTGTGACATGTCCTGGTCACCTAGACCAGTGACCTGCTGGAGCAAGCAATTTTCATTTCTGAAGAAAATGAAGGAAAGCATAAAGAGACAGTGGGGCTGTGGGTGCACAGGACTTCCCTCAGCACAGAATCAGGTTGTAGCTGGAAGACAGAAGTGTCCTGAGCCCAGATATGGCCAAAGCTATTCTGCAAGAAATTTCTGAGGCATCTAAATACTTTTGTGAGCCTGTAAGTGCATCTACACCAGTAACTGCCCCAAGGCACCACAATTCAGTAGTCCATCCTGTTAAGTAGTTAAGTTTCTGACATGGCTTCAACATAAGCCACCTCGATGATCCCCAAAAATCTGAAGTCTGGGGATGAATATAAGTCAGAGACCATTCCCTCGAGGGAGCAAAGAAGCAATTCACCAGGTGTGGAGGAGAAAAGAGCATAACCACATCTGCACTTGTTCTTCAGGGCCAGGCACTCTCAGGGCTGGAGGGATTTAGGAAAATCTTTCAAAAGTGGCTTTGTTACTCAATTTTTTTTTTTTTTTTTTTTTTTTTTCCCTGGGGATTTGTTTGCTAGCTAGGGAGACCATACCTCTCCCTCCACATAGCAAAAATGGCAATACCACAGAGGACCCCCTCTGAATTCGGGCTTCATTGTATCAGCTGCCAAGATGTTTTTACTCCTTAAGTTATACTAAATTGGGAACTGGGCTTCTAAGTCACCTGTGTATAAATACAAATTATATCTGTAGCCTTTGATTTGGTCATCTCTTAATTTCAGTCAGTTTGCTTACAGTGACATCAACACCTTGTTGTGTTCTGGCTCAAATGGCAATTACTTTTAACCACTTTAGGAGGTTATTTTCATTCCTTCCCATATCCAATCCTACAGGTCAGTGCATTTCTCTTAAATCACAGGTTGCGAGGGCAGCCCATCATAAAGCCATGTACTTTGGAAAGTGCAGGGCTATGCACAGCAGACCTGACTTGAATCAGTGCCAAGGAGCAGCAGGCCCCGGCTCTGGCCTTAAATTTGCACTCGAGCACAGACGTACACCCACACAGCCAGGACAGGAGATGAACTTGGGCTCCAGCCAGAGCTCAGACCCAGGCCGACCCCTTAGAGAAACATTCTGTTTCTCTCCCTACTTGTGGCTGGAGATTAGAGATTTCCTGCATTGCCACTTCACCCGTTGAAGACTGTGCTTTGAGGAGAGGAAATTTCCTCTGACTTGGGACCAAATTATACAATGTTTAATTGTGCTGATGTATACATGCACGCATCATCATGTTAATGGCAATGGCAATGGTCTTGTGAGCAAATGCTCACTCATCACCCAGCGAAGGCACACACACTCACACGTGCACACACAAGCCTCTCTGTGTCTTGGTGAGTGTAAGTGGAGCAAAACTCCACTTGCTGTTCATATTATTTTCTGACCATTTTCCCCATTACATAAGATAAAAACAATAAACTTCAGCATGAAAATTTCAGTCCATTCTTAAAAGATCTAGAGGCCATCTAGGGACTGAAGTCAGGGAGAAAAAGTCCTCATATACAACCTACTCATCTCAAAAACAGACAGAGAAAGTGCTGCTGTACCATTTTAAAACACCAAGTGTGCAGCCACGATGCTCTAACTCCTATCCCTACCATGCCACTTCTGTGCTTAAACCTCACTGTACAACTTGTGTGAACAGTGTTGGACTCCTTCTTCTGATAAAGCTTTGACAATATTAGCCGTCAAAGACTGGGCTTTCTCAAAGACCTTTGTAGTTCAATATTTGTTCTTCCACCGAAAGCTGCAGCATTCCTGCATATTCAGCTAACACACAGTAAACTCCATAAAGTTTTATCCACTGCTTCACAACTATTGCATTACTGCAATTTGGTGTGAATGTCTTGCTCAAAGAGCACCTTTATAGCCATATTTATATTTCATTTTCTTTTCATGCATCCTTTTTTTTTTTTCCTGTGGTAGTTGAGCTAGCACATACAAATAATTTGTTAGCTGCTCCAGTGCTAAAAAGTGGTATCACTCTTCCAGATCTATCAGTGTAACAAAAGGAATAACACAGGCGCACAAATTAAAAACACTTCTTTTTAACTCTCCCTATGAGATTGACAGAACCAAGATTGAAAAACCTGTTATTGCTCACATGCATAAATCATGAGCCAGAGAAAATTTGCATCCTTGATCTCTCACCATTGATACAAACCCAGAAAAATATTTTGTAGGCAAGGCTTCCTTGTTGGTGTCTGTACTACTTAGCTGTGTTAGAAACTTGTCCTTTGAAATCCTCAGTGAATTCGCTATTTTAAACCTTGTACTGTGGGGGAAAATGTATTAAAGCACAATTCTACTCCAAGAAATGACAGTAAAATCAGCACCTTTTCACTCTGTTTATCTTCTCCATGCATGTATTCAGAGACATCTCTTCTTCCATTAGTGATAATGGGAGGCTTTTCCTACATTTTATTCCTTTTATCACTGCAGAGGCCGTACTGGTAAGATAGCTCTACATCATTAAAAGCATTATGAAGCCAAGCACCAGCTCCCACACAGAACAGAGATAGGAGCACAAACTGGAGACAATGGGGTGGCATAAACCAAGTATCTGAAAGGAGGGTTTTGCCAGAGCAATATTTGTCCAAGGGCTGAAGAGGTTCAAGACAACAGTTTTCCCTTCCCCCACTGAGTTTACAGATCTGATTGTCAAAGCAGAAACAGCACCTTGTCTCTACAAACTGAGAAGATTTTGAATTTGAAATATCTGAGGCACAATAACATAAAATGCCATTAAATCTCTTTAATCATTTTTCTGACCAAAGCTTAACACTCAGAAGTTAGACCCTAGACTCTTGTCACTGAAACACTTTCTCTCAGTCCTGCAAACAGACAGGAATGCATCCAGAGATTACACCAGTTCTGAGCCCAGCAGAGATGTCAGATGACAATTTCATGGGCAGCTGACAACTTCTCATTTCCACTTAATAAAGGGCACTTTTCTCTCCCTCTCTGTTCATTGCTCTTCTTCCTTCCCTCACTTTGCCTGACTGATTTTCCACCAGGCTGGCTGGTTGAATCAACACACAAAAGGGCCTGATGAGCCAGCACAAAAGAAACAGCAAGATGATGACCAGGAGCGATTGCAGAGGGTGGAGAAATGAGGGACGTTAGCCTTTCATCAACAGTAAGCTATTAAAACTTTTGCTACACCTCAGGGAACCACAGCCTAAACTAGGTGTGAGGAACCAGGCAGTGACTACCTTTTTCCATTGACTCTAGGCAGACCCTAGAACAGTGGCTTAGCTCAGACATCTAGATTCTAGACAGCTTCAATTAGGTGAAATCAGTCCCCACCAGAAGTCCTTGAATTGCCAAGGCAAAGTGGACTTGCTTCATTTTTATCATATTTCAGTCCAGGACAAATCTTTGGGTCCTTTTCAGATTTTACTCAGGAGTTCTGCATTGATGAAGAAATGAGTAAAATGCGATTAAATTAGAGAACCTTGGGATTGCAGCTTACTTCTAGACCCTTTTGATTGCAGCACACACGTCCTTAGTAGGACACTCAGAGGTTTGACTGTGAACTTGCCACTATTTTCACTTTTCTATTTTCACATATTTTTTTCAGAAAAATTCAAAAAACTCAAGAGAGTTGAACATGATAAGAGAAACAAGTCCACTGTTTTAAAGGAAGAGGTTAGTGCCAGGAATGAAGGTGTGTTGACTGGCATAGTGTGTGGTAGGGCCAGATGTTCAACAATATTTATGCACCAAAAGCAGCTGAGATAATAAGCAAGAAATGAAAAATTGTCCTTTGGACCACTCCCTTCAAAACCACTGGTCTCTGTTTACTGATCTGATTCAAGTGAGATTTCTAGGAAAGTACGAGTGGAGAATAAAGGAATGAAAACAGCTTTTTTGTGAGTACACATTTGCATTAAAGACTTTGATTCCCTAGAGACGGAAGAAGAAAGAACTGCATGTCAAACCTGTACTCCTGAGGCATAACCACCTCTAACTTGCTGAGCATATTGGGAACTTACCTTTAAAGACATTTAAAGACAACATTAAAGTGCCTTAAAACATATAGGGCAATTTTATGCCAATGTGGATCTGGCAATTTTATGCCAGATCCACAAAATAAATAAATAAATAAATAAAATAAAGGTGTCATACATGTAATAGAAAATACCAAGAGTTAAAATATGAAGACAATGGAGTTCAAGTTGGTGGAACCAGTCCAAAAAAAAAAAAAAAAATCAGGTCCAAAAAAAATCAATAAGAACATGTTGGAGAAATCAGATACCATGTGCTGAAGTGAATTGTACCAGAAAGCCTTGTGTGATATTTTCTGTGACTCTCGTACAAGAAGTATTTTTAGGACACTGACTTAAAATTTCCTGTGCTGTGGAATATAGTCCCAAAGTCCAACAGTTCAGGCTCTATACACAAAAATGTTTCTGATCACCTGAATCAGAGGGTGGCATTCTCTGTTGTAATTATTTTGTTTGCTACTAATAAACCATTTCAGTTTTTATTGTCAAACACTTCTCACATTTTTCCTTTTAAGCACAATCTTTGAGGGAACTGTTCACAACATATCTTGGTAAGAAACATTTTCCTTGTGTCTTTTTTTTTCCAACCATTCTTGTTAATGTGCTAAGTTCTTCCATCCATTACCTTAGAAATAGGCAGCAAGCTTTAATCTAGAAGGTGGTTTCCTGTCCCTTGATGATCTGGTTCTTTAGCAAATCCTTCTGTGTTAAGCTGTGTTTTTATTACTCACTGACTACATTAGGACTTAGAAATTTTGTACAGCTAAAGTAGGTGTGGTACTATTTATAAATCAAGGGCAAGTTATGCAGTTTTCATAAGGTGGTTTATATTGCATATTTGAAATCTGGAGGTGTTTCAGGAATGTATCATAAAACCACCTTCCATAAACTGTCTCTCAGGAAACAGTAATGATAACAGAGGCAGACAGATCTCACTTTAAACAAGTTACCTTGTACCCTTGATTTACTAAATTTCTGGAATTTTTTAACCAGATTGAAAATCTTTCCAACTTTTTGAAGTCTTATCAACTGAGTTTTCAGAAGATTCACTTTATTACTAAGATTTCCAAACACTCAATAATGTGAGGCTATGCATCAATATAGTCATCAGTCTAGTCCCATATATTTTACAGAATTATGAAAATCTTCATTTCATATCATTTATTGGATAAATTTTTAAAAAATCAGATACAAAAGAATAAAAGTACACATATTGATTAAGCAGTCAGACCCCAAAATGGTGAACTTGAAACTACCACAAAAAATCTGACATCCATGCAATTTAGTGAACGTGCATTGTAACAAGGATTTTGCCTCTCTTCTTATTTTAAAAAAAAACGTGTGCAGATCTTCATGGCTGACAATGTGGGTGTCAGAAGCCTGAAAAGGGTGAAACAAATTGGAAAAGTAGAATGAAAATATATAAAAACCTGTAAAATTACTATGTTCCCTGACTGTAGGCAAGAACTATATTTAGATCTGGTAACCATAATTGGACATTGGTCAGAAGACGAAGCACAAATTTCAATACATGTTCATTACTTTAAAGAAATTACACCTTGGAGTAAGCCTTTTATATTGAAAAAGTACAGTAATAGAAAAACAAAAGCTTTTAGGCAGAAAGTAGTTTACCTAGCCTATATTTTTCTGTTTTCATTTTGCTGTTATTGAATATAACTGTGTAAATAAGAAATGTCTTTCACAGTTCAGATTCTCCACTTGCTCAGTCCTTAAGTGAAGTCTGCGCACAGCATCATGACTGGTTCTTGTGTAAAGATGCCTGGGAGAGTTTTATTTTACTTATTCTGAGATATTTTACTTGCTCATTCATTACCTAAGGTCTAATAAAACCTATCTAGCATTTGACATTTATCTCACCTAGTTGGTTTTGTTGTTGTTGTTTGTTTTTTTGTGGAAGGTCTTGAAGGCCCAGAGGAATGGTTAGAATACCACAGATAAAACACAGACATTAATTTTTCACAAAGGACCATTTCTTCCAATTGCTTCCTAAATATTTGAGTTTGTGTGTTAACTGAAATGCAGCACACAAATAAAGTACTAAATGATTTTATTCCTTTAAGCAGCTCTAAGTAATTCCGTCTTTTTACAGTGATGTTATAATCACACTGACTTTACCAATACCTACTGAACACAGTCTGGATTTGTGACGTTAAATACAAACAAGCGCCCATAAACCAAAAAGCAACCAGTAATAAAAATAAATCTTTTGAAATTCTTTTGCAACAGACAGGAATTACCAGTAGAAATACTTTTTTTTTTTGACAAACAGTTTTCATGTAATTGTTTAGAGAAATGAAACAAGCATTGACTTCATATTACTATATATATACACCCAATTCTATATAGAATACAGAAAATTTGAAATTAATGTTTTACAAAAAAAGACCTTGTCATAGGTGCTTAAAAACTACAAAAATCAGATAGAAGTATTAAAAATAAATACATAAAGGCTTTACTGGGACTCAATCTGATTCAAGATGTTCAGTTTCCATCTATCATGATGCACTTGACAAGAAGGTCTCACCTAGAGAGTGGTGGTCAATGGTTCTATGTCAAAGTGGAGGCTGGTGATGAGTGGTGTCCCTCAGGGGTCTGTCCTGGGAGTGGCACAGTTTAATGTCTTTTTAATATCAATTACAAGGCACTGGGATTGAGTGCACCCTCAGCAAGTTTGCAGATGACACCAAGCTGAGTGGTGCAGTTGATACCAAAGAAGGAAGAGATGCCTTCCAAAGGGACCTGAACAGGCTGGAGAAGTAGGCCAACGTGAACCTAATGAGGTTCAACAAGTCCAAGTCCAAGGTGCTGCACCTGGGCAGGGGCAATTCCAGACATGAGCACAGATTGGGTGAAGAACCCATTGAAAGCAGCCCTGCAGAGAAGGACTTGGGGGTTCTGGTGTATAAAAAGCTCAACATGAGCCAGCAGTGCGTGCCTGCAGCCCAGAAGGCCAACTGCATCCTGGGCTGCATCAATAGAGGGGTGACCAGCAGGTGGAGGGAGGGGATTGTGCCCCTCTGCTCTGCCCTCGTGAGGCCCTACCTGGAGTTCTGTGTCCAGGTCTGGGGCCCCCAGCACCAGAAGGATGTAGAGCTCTTAGAGGTTGTCCAGAGGAGGACCACAGAGACAATCAAGGGGCTGGAGCACCTTTCTTATAATGAAAGGCTGAGAAAGCTGGGGTTGTTCAGCCTAAAGAAGAGAACACTCCAGTGTGACCTCATTGAAGCTATTCAATACTTAAAGGGGGCTTATATAATTTTAAAGATGGAGAGCAACTCTTTGCTCAATCAGATAATGACAGGACAAGGTGGAATGGTTTTAAACTAAAAGAGGGGAGATTTAGATTAGAGGTTAGGAGGGAATTATTCACTCAGAGTGTGGTGAGGCACTGCAACAGGCTGCCCAGAGAAGCTGTGGATGCCCCATCCCTGGAGATGTTCAAGACCAGGTTAGCTGAGGCCCTGAGAAACCTGATCTAGTGGGTGGCATCCCTGCCTATGGTGGGGGTTGGAACTATATGATCATTAAGGTCCATTTCTAACTTGACTCATTCTGTGACTGTGTGACATGGAGACAAAACAACTAGTGAAACATCCAAAAGGAGGTGGTTTATCCCACCCAGCTGCTCTCCCATGGGCCAGCCCTGAGAGTTGTTTTAGTGAACTGAGCCAGCATTTGGACAGGACTGATAGGCAGTACAGCCATTTCAAGGCAAAAGTCAGAAAGGTATTGGGAAGAGCCAGGGGGGCAGTGAGGTGCCAAGTTTTGCCTTTTGGCTAGAATAGTGCAGTTGTACCCTCAGCTCTCTGTCACTGTAACACTGCTTATGCACCAGACCTGATGCTTCAGAGCTTAGTTCCAAAATGAAATACTTCCAGATGCATAATTTAATGACATTAAAATTCACTTCAGTTTCACTGTGCCTTAGAAAGAATTTGATAACCTTACAACTAATTACAGTTGGGAAAAACAAGAGGTCATTAGGGTAGAGCAGGGCCCAGAACTCATGTCACGTGAAAGCTAGCTTTTTCTTCTGACTGCCAGGCTACATTATTGTATTTCAACTGAGGTTATGACCATGATGAGGTCTAGCACAGCTAGGCAGGATAATCTTGCTGTACCTTCAGAGCCCAAAAAGGCTAGGGAAAGGACTGGTACTAGTAAGGCCTGGTCCCAGTGTTATGACTTGAAGCTGGGTACAGCTTCTGCCTACAGATGAGCTTACATGTGACTTCCAGGTGCCAGCCTGAATCTGTTCAGCACCTGCCTCTTACCTTTGTACAATGAAGAGTAAATTACACAACTACAGGGATGGACGAGAATCAGTCACTCAAAACCTAGAAATCCTTTGCCAAACTTCAGCCAAAAAAAAAAAAAAAATGTTATCATTTCTTTAGGTTTTACATGCCATTTTGGACTCCCTCTTTCCCTCTTTGGAGGCCAGGGTGGAGGAGGCAAAAATCACTGCTATACATCTTATCAAATCAACAATGCCATACTACCATGCAGTTAAGAGGCTTGTGACTGCAGACTTCTTCCTCATCCTTTGGACATGTGGACAGGTACACAGCAGGCACAATCTCTCTTGGATTCTGCTTTTTTGGCAGAGGCCACCCAAACTCTTGGTACAGTGAAAGAGTCACCAGGGCCATCACTCTTTGCCCCAGAGAGCAATGGCCCCAGGCTGGGCTGGTGCATGGAGACAGTGGGTGAGGTCATGGCGAGGGAAATCAGGGCTGTTAGGACCTGCTGGTGTCTCAGGGCCCAGACATGTATTTACCAGAATCCTTCTTTCCCAGAGAGGACAGCTTAGTTCAGAGAGAAACAGTTCATTCTATGGTCAATGAATTATTAATAATCTCCTCAAAACTACACCACAAAATGTAAAACTCTGCATATTTTCACTTCTGGCCATTGGATGTTAGTTCACACTACTTTGCTGTTAATGGCAGCTCGGTGTAGCTTTTCATCCGTGGACAGGATGTTCCCAGTCACAGGAGTCATTTTGGAGGGGCAGCAGGTGGAAGACAAAGCCGAGCACTGGGTGCTCACTGTGGAGGCTGGTCATGGCTGGTTCTATACAAGCAGACAACACTGGGTTCAGCTGCTGGCAGCTGCAGGCCCTGAAACTCCTTCTCTTTGGCTTAAAACAGAGAAGAGAAGAAAGAAGGCTTCACAGCTATGTATTTTCTGAAAGTTTTCAGACCTGAGGCCTCCACAAGGCCGTTTTGTTAGGTGAGAAAGATGGGCATGGAAGTACTTGATCTTGAAGGACAAGAACTTGACTGAAAATAAAAAAAAAAAAAAAAAACATTCAGAGATAGACAGACACATACACGTACACACACGCACACACAAAAGCTTCAATTGCACAGGAAAAAAAAGATGCATAACAGGAAGAAATAGAATATAGGTGAAGGAAAGGATGAAAGAAAGGATGAGAGGAAGGCTACCCTGTCCCAGTGTAAGCAACACTAGAGACTACCAGGCCCAGGAATCACATCAGAAAGAGAAGAGAGGAGGGAAGAACAGAAGGAAAGAAAGATGACACAAAAGCTGACATAATAACACAGAGAAAAAAAAAAAAAAAAAAAAAAAAAAAAAAAAAAAAGCAGAAGTGTGTGTGACAGAGGACTGCTCACAAAAATAAATAAATAGATAAATAAGCCTCTTAAAAGAGTGGATATCCAAAGAGCAGTGGTGTGCCAACTGCCATGCACGGGCCAGGGTATGACAAGAGCCAGCTCTATTAATTCTGTAAGAAGATATATTGCCAGAAGTGTGTTATGAAGCTGAATTCAGGATTTAAGCTTTCAGATGCAGATCGAAGAACAAATGCTCCCATCACCTAGAGGACTCAAATCTTCTCTAAAAAACAGTGGAGAGATGTCTTCATCAAAGAGTCACTCCACCAGCCACAGCTGACTAACAGGCTAGCTGTTAGGCCTACAGAAGAGCTCTTCATAGAAATTAACCTGTAAAGTAGTGATCAGGAAACAATTCTTGTTTACATCTAGTGGGAAATAATTGAAGTGTGACAGTTTCAGAAGGCAAAGTAAAGAATCCCACAACTAATTGGGCTGTAAAGGTTTATTACATGGGACAGCTACTTTTCCAGCTGTGTCTGAGAAATGCATGTAGGAAGAGATGGTGTTTGGATAGAGAGCAACACAGCAGGTTCTAAGCTACAAAGTGAAAGAATTAAGGGAAGGATAAAAAGCCTGAGACATAGAGAGACCACTGCACAGAGGAGGTGTCTATGAGCAGGCAAAGCAGTGAGGATCTAGACAAGGAAGGAGCAAAACATTTAAAGAGAAGACATGGCTGTTCACGTATGTTGTGGGTACAACAGCTAGAGAAATGCTGACTTTGAACATAAAGGTACTAGTGAGTCCCTGGGTATAACACCCACTAGACTTCACATTTTGGTAGGACGAGAAGGGTGGGACCCAAGTGAAAGAGAAGACAAAAGGCAGGAGTGCTAAATGCTGGCTGTGGGGTGCCTATCCCCATGAAGGGGTGCTTCAACTGCTAATGGAGATTGTGAGGCATCAGGATGTTTTTGAGGAGTCAAGTCTGGAATATTGACTACACCAAAGAGGAGAGGGGGGTGCATGCTTATCACGGAGAGTTGGATTATCTATAAATCAAGGACCAGAAGGGGGACTCTACAAAAATTGCATCTAATAAAATAATAATAACAAATATTAGAAGGAAACCAGGGCAATGAGAGTGAAAAGGAGAACTGTTTGGCAGAGAAGGTCAAAAGCTCTCAGTAACAGTGAGATTGTCAAAGCGCACAGTGAGCTTGACCTTGCAAATGGAATGAAAGCAAATGGCCAAAAAAATGTTTCTATAGTAAAGAAGAGAGTATGGAAGTAAGTGGTTCTGCACTGAGAAGACAGTCAAAATAGTCTGTATATTGCCCAGAAGAGTATCCTGCTGTCTTTTCAGTACAGCTGACAGTACAGGTCTGCTCAATGATCGAACACGGAGATGCATGGAGTCATCAGAATGGTGCCCTCTGCAAAGGGCACAAATCCAAGCACTCAGAAACCTTCTTGTGATTCAGTTTAGAGTGGGGAGATGGAGGACCTAATGATCTGTCTCCTGCTTACATTTTCACTGTGTTTTGAAAACTGGAACATAAAAATGCACACATAACATGGGCTTTGGGTAAATTTATCAAACCAAAAAGTTTGAGAGACTAGAAAATCTTTATCTTGGAGTGAAAAGGAATGATCTGGAGATCTAAAGCCTGTTAGCTGAACTCAACACTATGCATGACTTGACAACAAAATATTTGAAGGGAATAATTAAAGACAAGCAGGTAAATAAAAGATGGGATAAAAGGTTTACTAAGAGCTTCACACCAGATTCAAAAGAACTCTTGTTCTGAGAAGTTAAATTTAAAAAAAAAAAAAAAAAAAAAAAGTGTAAATGAGAGATAAAAATCTTTCTTTGGAAAATTAATACAGGAATCGTAAGGTGCATAAGGAACCAATTGAAGGCAACCAGCAAGTGGGGAAGTACCTTGCCACAAAAATGTTGGCATGCTAATGAAATTTTCTGATAAAGCAAATTTGGAAAGCATTCTTATTAGGGAGGAGAATCTGAATAAACAGGAAGAACTAGATGACCTTAAAGAGTGAAGCAATGGAAATGGGATAACATTTAATAGTATCAAATGGCATGCTCTGTACTAAGGATCTATAAAACAGATTTATGTGATAAACTGGGAGCACATCGGTTTGAAAGTTGAGGAGAACACCCTAGATGTGCTAACTGCCCACAGAATCCTTTGCCAATGTAATGCGACTAAGACAAAGGTAGTGCAAGCCTAAAATGTTTCAAGGGAATTTCTAATAGAGTTAAGAAAGTATCATCACTACTGTTAAAAACCTGGGAGACCATGTTTGGACTGCTGTATGCTGTTACAAGGAAAGATTATATATGGTGAAAAGAGATCCAGAAGGCCATTGTTCCCAGCATATAACAGTGTCTAATAAAAGTCTAATGCAATGGCTTCTGGAAGTTTCTCTTTTATCTTTCTCATCTTTGACTGTAAAGGTGGTCAAGGCCAAACACCTCAGATATGTGAAAGTAGGTGAGGTGGATCCAGGTTAGAACCAGAGGGTAAAGAGCACTATCTGACCCATAAAATGAATTTCGCCAGGAACAAAAAGATATAAATTGACAAGGAATTAATTGATTCTGAAAATAGAGGTGTCTAACTATCAAAGCAGTGAGGGGGTACAGTCACAATGCAAAAAGATATAACAGGTTTTAAGAGGAAGACCCATGCTGAAGGAGGCTAGCAGAGAAAGAAACTAGAACAAATGACTCCATTCAGTCCATTGGTCCTACCTTGCTGATTATCCACTCATTGTTTAATCAGCTTCATGCTTTGCCAGCTATTTAGAGATAGTCATTCAATAGTATGGACAACTTTATGACTTCGAAGTACTTGCAGTGTATTTATAGCATACTCCTTCCTAAACTAAACACTATGTAAACAAAGTTGTCCTAGACTAGCCTGTTCATATTTGTCAGTGGCTGGCAAACCACAGTGTTTGTCAGTTTGCTAAAGTCATCTTTGTTTCACCACTGCCTTTCTTTGTCTATCCCCTCTATTCATAAATTTGCTGAGATTCTGGCTGAAGAGAAGTATCAATACTAAAATGTCATGAGAAACACTGCTTAACACACTCTAAAAATACACATCATCCACACTAATAAATATATTTTTTTTTCCAAATAAAGCAATATAAATCTTTGAAAACAGCCTGCATAGTAAATGATGGAACTTCAAATAAAACTGCCCTGTCTTCTTGGTATCAGGCTTTTCCATTATTAGGAATTGTGTATCAGCACATATGTTTCTCAAATACTCTATGTTTCTACACATATGTTTCTCAAATATTGTGTGTTTCTGCATTATTTTGCAATCCTGCAATCTAGTCTAGCATTAAATCATTAGAAGTTCAGCAGCTGAGTTTTATCCTTGCCTGTAGAGCACACATGCCATTACTGCCTTTTACAAGTAGAAATAAAGCATTTAAACTTGCACAATATATCCATACAGATATTTACATTTTGCCTTTCTTAGATATGACATCTAACACATGACCTGAAGAGTCATCAGGTTAACATATCTTTTCAACATTTCATGATTTTCACCAAGAATAAAAGGAGAGGCATTGGAAGATTCATTTATGATCGCAGACTGCTGACACTCTAACCACAGAACTGTCCTTTGGCTGAACAGCTAGGATTGAATATCTTCTCTCCTGTACCTATATCTTGTTAAAGCACGCTGAGATAAAACCAATGATAGACCCTTCTTTCTAGGAAGGCAGCAGACTGCTTATGAAGACCCCAGTAGGGCAGAAAATTCCCAGCAAACAGGAAATGTATTTGCTGTGGTACCTTCAATTTCCAGCCTGAGCGTGCCCATGTTCCATCTCTCTGCAATGGCTCTCCCATAGAAAGTTTGTCAGCAGGCTACAGCTGCTGGATAGTGGAGCTATTGCTTGACCTATGCAGGGTATTTATTCTGCGTTCTTTTTATTTGGATGGTTGGTTGTTGTACATTTTTTATTGTTGTTGTTTTGTGTTTGTTTTTGTTGGGTTTGTGTTGTGTTTTTTTGTGTGTTTGTTTTTTTGTTTTGTTTTGTTTTGTTTTTAATCAAACTCATGTGATTGCAATGCCAGGCTCCCCTGATAACTCCCAAAGCCACTGGTCAACTTCAGCTGAATCTGGAAGAGTTTCAAAAACAAATTAAGTTCCTGCAAGTCTGTGGGGAGAAGACAAGGAAGAAGAGGAGGGAAAATGCTGAAGCTGCTCCTCCAGGAGGGGAAGGGTAAGAGGGCTGTTCAGGGCAGCCTCAGTGTTTTGTAACATTTGCCTGGAAGCAGCAGCCTCCGGATGGGTATCCTGGGGAAGCTGGACAGCTGCTGCATTTTCTGACAAGCAAAATCCAGCATAATCTTTTCCTCTTAGAAGTCAAATTCAGATTTGACCACAAAGACCCTCCAGCCAGTGGAAAGATATGCTTGTCTAAAACCCATACACAAAACTCCAGCCCAGACAGAGCAGCACCTGCTCCCCCAGTGTGGGCTGTTTCTCCTTCCCAGCAGCAGTGGAGGTAGAGAAGACAGTGACCTGCCTGTTTTGGCATTGCCCTTTTCTATGGCCATGCAACTGAATGACAGCAGGATAAATAACACAATAATATAACAACAGCTTTCCCCTTTTGTTTGCCGTACAAGAAACAAAATCCATGCCCTGCTGGTGTATCCCCTCAAGGGGAAAAAAAAAAAAAAAAAAAAAAAAAAAAAAAAAAAAAAAAAAAAT
>NC_048893.1:185741605-185820459 GCF_011077185.1 Oxyura jamaicensis
AAAAAAAAAAAAAAAAAAAAAAAAAAAAAAAAAAAAAACAACACTCATTACTCTATGAAGACTGTAGCTTCTTCCAAAATTGACTCCAAATGCTAAAGCCCACACTAGCAATGCTGTTTGGATAATGGCAATCACAGCACAGTTCTGGGGAGTTCTCTAACTAAAATAGATGAAACCATCATAAGTCAGCAAGGTCTAAATTTCAGTATAAATTTGGACCATAAATGCAGGCAGTGAGCCTTTCTGTACTTTGTTTCTTACTGAACAGTTGCTGTATTTTTTTCCCTATTTTGTGAGCAATTGAGGTGACTGAATTGGAAAAGCTTAGTGTCAATTTTTAGAAAAGAGGGTACAAGATTTTTGCATGTTCAACCATACCCTGTTTTACAGGGAATTAACAGATACCAATGAATATTTGAAAGAAGGATCCTTAATTCACTTGCCAGTTTAACGTGATCTTGGATACTTGCAGGCATGTTTAAATTAAGCAGAGCTCTGCAGATCTGCAGAAGAGGGAATGCTGTTGTGTCAGTTGGATTCCCATATGATCCAATTCTCCAGGGAAGGAGGGAAAACTTTATTATTTCATGCAAATATTTCTTTCAGTTGAAATTAAATTTATATGTTTTAGCAGCCGGCAATTGCTGTGAACGCTTCCAGTTCCATTCCCCAGGACAGGATGAGAGCAGAGTTCTGAAATTTATTACAAATACCAAAGGCAGAAGGGGGATGAGTTGCACCTTGGTGGTGGAAGGAAAGAATCTCCCAAGAACAAGCCACAATCAACATGTCATCCAGACAAATTAATATCCCTACTCCCAGACAGAGATTTTTTTTTTTTTTTTGAGAGGGAGGGAGAAGGGGTGCTATTTTGATTTATAGAGATACTTCAGAATTGAAGGCTTAGTTGTACTTTAGCCATGTAAGCTTGCTTAACGTATTGCTTCTTTCAAGCATTTCAGACCTTCCCTCCTCTTCAAAATACTCTCTAGCTCTCATCTTCTAAATAATATCTAGCAATGCTTCATCAAGCGTGTAAAAACACACTGAGACAGAAGTCCAGGCTGCAAAGATTGAGATCATTAACACGAAGGAAAACACAAAGCTCATTCCATTCCCAAACAAGCTATTTATCGTTTTTACTTCCTGATTCACCTATCAAAGATAACCAGAGGAGAAAAAAAAAGTGTTTATACCTCCAGGTTGGACGCTGCCCTCAGACCATTTTCCCTGACGTGTGTCAGATGCTCTCAAGCCCACAAGGGACCAGCGGGCAGGGGGGCACCCGCGGCTGCTGTTCTGCGCCTGCCTCACACCCTGGCACCTCTCCTCCCTCCTGCCCTCGGCATGCCCCAGGAGCAGTGGGCAGAGGCATTTCTCTGTGCAGACCATCTAGTCAGCAAGGAGGTAGATGTATCTATAGATATAAAGGTATGTATGTATCAGGTGTATTTGTCAGAAGGACCTTCAAGTCCAGCAGCATTGAAAGTTCACCATGTTACCAGGGAGCTCCTTGCATGTCACAGCTTCGCGCTCTGATAAATTAGTGCCTAATCCTAAAGGTGGCTCATTGGTTTTCAGTATTAGGCCCTTAATCTCCTTCCCCAGCTCAGGAATCTTCTCGCCCTGCACCCAGGGAGATCATCAGTCATTCCTTGCCCAGGGTTACCAAACAACATCCAGATTTTCAGTGAAGATGTCAAAGTGTCTGTCTAAACATCTTCGGGTTTTGGCCTGAAACTGATACGGTTTGAAAGTCTCCAGCTCTTCCCTAAATCCTGACAGTTGGCTAACAACAAATAAAAAACAGCCCAGTGATTTACTGTTTCGATCCCACATTGTTGTGCTCTGTGTTTCTTTAAGAAAGGTGTGAGTATATGTGTAAGAGTCTTGAAATACAGCGGTTACCATGGTAATTATCTGTGTTTAGAGAGCAGAGGAGAGTAAAGTTCCATGTAAGTGGCCAGAGGAGAGTGCAAGTTAAACATGCCTCTTTGCAGGTCTAAATTATGTACTTTTCTCCCCCCGCTAAAAATATTTGTGAAAATATGCACAGATTGCCTGATGTGCTCTAAAGTATTCTTGCAACAACGCCAATATTTTCTCAATATTCCCCCTTGCCTGTAAGTCCTGGGAGAAGAAAGCATAAGCCAGTGGGACAGGGAAAGAGAGGTTTTTCTGCAGACAGGTTTTCCCAAATGGCCTGACTGTGCTCCCATCCAGGAGTTTGCTTATCTGGTTCACTTCTCCTTAATGGTACTGAGTGCATTACTCTTACAGAACTAACAGATCAAAAATACAGGTACAGCTAAATGGCTGTAAATTTAATTGGAAGGGAATGTTATATGTGTATAAATCATCCAGACAAATATCCCTTAGCATTTATATTGTGCTTTGCATTTTCTAACTACTCAGTGGATTTGTTGGTTTTTGGTTTGCTTTTTTTTTTTTGTTTTAAACAAATGTGCATTGTACCTGGAACTGGAGAGGCCATACTCCATAAATCTTGTCCTCTCATTCTCTCTTATTTTCATTTATCAACCTAGATTTTCCCCCTTTCCTCACCTTCGTGATAAGGGTGTGATTCGCAGCCTCCACACGTATGCACACACTTTGGGTCTCATTTATTTGCCAGCTGTTCTACTCTTAAAGCTGGCTCTAAGGCACAGTGCAGGGCTCTTCTGCTTTTGTATAGGAAAATTCTGATGCTGAAGCGCAGTGATGCCCAACAGAAACTGTGCAGTCTGATGGTTGCTTTCTCTGGTTTCACAGGGATGGTGTTCATCTTGGATTCCACAAAACAGATGGTGATTTTCAAAATATTCACAGTCATTCTACCATCTCCTGCACACCACCTCTCACAAAAATGGTCTGCAATGAACACAGAACTGGATCACACACTTTGCAGCAGACCTTTGTAAGGAACTATAGTGACACTACATAAGTCATCCCTTGATAACTATTTAGAATTTGCATACAATATTTGGTATTACACATTAGCAACTAACTAATTCACCAAAGGAATTGATACCATGGCAGTTTGTCATAGCTGCTCTCGAAAAATGTGTTGCTAGGGGCTTTTTTAAATGTTAATGAGTAAATTGCAAGACAGTAATACATGATTAGGTCATTTCAAAACAGTAGATCCTGAGGCCCTGCTGGTTCCAGAGCAGCTGTTAGTAAATGAGCAAAGGTTTCCAGTAGGATTTAACTAAGGAAAGGGAGTTGTATTTGCTTCCAGTTCTAGCAATGCCATGTTGGATAACGTTAAAGTCCTTTCATTCCCCTTTTCCTTCCAGTGTTTTAGTAGTTATAATGATCCTCCCTTGCAAAAGAACATTGAGTATTATTTTTTAGTGAGCTCAGGAAGAAGCTTTACCAAAGAATCAGAAGTGATTTGATCCTTGCCTCACTGTGTTTACTGATCACTTTTACACATGAGGCAACTGGTGGCATTGATAAACAGTTGATGAGGCAAGGAAAGCCAACAATTACCAAACTATGATCAGAGTTAATTAAGGTGTGTGACCAGAGTCATGGCTCTGTAGCAGGTTGTTTTGTTTGGTAAATATATTTGCCTTGTGTAGGCAATGTGGGAAGGGTGGCATTTAAGAGGAATCTAGGCAAAATGATGGTGGTGAACAGGAGGAGAATAGATGTGGGAAAGGCCTTTCATGATTAAAGCTGTACTACCATCAGCAGAGTAAGTATGCCATACAGGTAAACCATGTCCTTTCCCACTACAATAGGGACTGTAATTCCAGACCCTGAAGAGTGGCAGACCACGAACATCCCACCACCTACTCAATAGCAAAGGAAGCGCTGTAGCAGTGTGAACTTCTCACTGAGCTGAACTAAACCAGTAACACAAACACACAACTGAAAGGGTCTCCCAAATCCACCAGCACAGAAAAATCACATTTTACAACTAGACAATGCACTCACTTCCCTAACATCTGATTTATCACTCCTTAATTGCTCTTCAGATTATTCTCGATTAATCTGACTGATCCAGTGATCATGGGAGCACAATGTGGACTCCCCCAGACAGTCCCAATTAAGCTGGGTAGTGTTGGCTAGTGTATCTCAAAGTATGCTAGATGCTTCCCAGGGTCAATAAAGACCCTGCCCCATAGATTCTGCTACCTATTTTTTCTATAATTATGGTAACCTCTATGAATGCTTAGCAATAAATAGCATTTTCCATGAGGCTAGTTCTGTTTCAAAAAGTAATCACTTGCATATGCGTGGTATGACTGCTTTCTCCACCAGCCGATGTCACATCATCTCCTTCGCTTTGTTCCTGTGGCAGCACACAGCAAGCAGTCATACACTAGTCTGTGGTTTAACCCGCTTTCTGAGGACATGGGCTAAATCTGTATTGTTCTGCTTATGTATATGCACGAGGTCTGAAAATATTCAAAGAGAAAAGTCCAGGAGCATAAGATTCATTGAAAAAGACAGTGTGGCAGAGAATAAATTGGCAAAAATTTCCTGGTAACCATGCAGTCCCCCCCAGTTGCCTTTGGGGTCTTACCTCTGACTTCCCAGGTAAGTTTTAAGCAGACAGGTTAGAAATGTGTCTGGAGAGGGAAAACAGCCATCTTGTCACAACAGCGTTCCACACATTGATGCAATTCAATGTAAATGGGTATAGATCATTGTCCTCTTACACTCTAGAAAGCAGGTTTACCAAACTCCAAATGACAATGTTAGTACAGGTCCTTGTGTGGCCTGTCCCCCTCCACCATGTGCCTTGCTGGCAATCTCACCCTTCCACCTTGCCAGGACCATGGGTCAGTTTTAGCCAGTTTATGCTCATACCTTCACAGCACACCCAAGCCATGGATTAGCCCTTCTGTCAAATTAGCCCTTCTGTCATGGATTAGCCCACAACACTGTCAGACGGACCCAGCTATACCCTTGCTCCTGAGGGAGCCTGTGGTGTATGGGGACAAGGGCATTAGTCAGGGACAGCTCAACCCTTCCTGCCCCTCCAGACATGGAGCGATGAACAGCCTAAGGTATGGCCCACATGCTACTGTTGCCTCAACATTGTTTTAACTTTATGGAAAGTATTAGCTGTTATAAAATAATTTGTATATGAGGCTATGACATCAAGAACCAAGTATTATATTACTGTCAGTTTCTTAAAGTCCTGAGCATTTTGACCCAATCTTGCAGAACAACTACAGAGTTTTCCATAAAACTCCTTCAGTCTTGCAGGATAACTTCAGAAGACTTTCCACATTTACAACTTGCTTAGGCCCCAAACACTCAGGTACTCTTTAGCTCATTCATTTATCATAATGAGGTAGTTTGTACTAGATTTTCAATTTACTTGTAGGGCTTGGTCCATTTCAGTAATCTTTCTTTGTGACACAGGTAATACAAAGTTAGAAGCATTACAGCAGCATGAGCATGGAACACTGAGTGTCTGTATTTCAGGTTACTTCAGAAAAGAAATAGTGTCTATCATTTGTAAATATTAAAGCAAATTAATTACTATGGGGAAGGTATTAATGAGAAATGCCTTAAAAACAAGTGGGGAAACTCAGTCTGTCTTTCTCATTCTGTTAAGAGAGTGTGACAGCATATGGTACATAGTGGGTGGTTGTTCTAAACATAACATGTATGTGTTCGACCTAAAATGTTTTATTGGTTCCTACTTATGAGAGCAGCAGCTAAAAATGACTGATGACTGTTCTTTCTATATCAGCAGCGTGTAAAGACCCAAGGAACAAAAAAAAGTCAGTCTTTATATTCATAAATATTTTAAGCAGCCATAAGACTGTTTAACATAATGGTATTTCACCAAAATACCCCAAGTTTAGTGTTTCCTCTTTGTGAGACCATAGCATTACGGTATTATTAACTACTACTATTATTTCTAGGCAATCTAAAATACACCCAAAATAAAGGGAACAATTTTCCCTTCCCCCAGAGTTACTGCAGCTTTCACAGGGACAATATCCTTTGAGAGTATAGGTTTCTAGCACTACACTGCATACCCAGGTTAGCTTAATACAAGGAAAAATATAAGTCATAACCACAAGTCTCCTAAATCTGCAGAATAAAACCATTTATATCCCTGTCACCACTGTGACCAAGCGAAAGTGCCCAAGTGACCACTGTGCCTCATAAATGTGACAGTTGCACAGAAAGAGAAATCTTATCATTGTCCCCTTCTTCCTCCTCTCTGAGTGATATAAGGAATTGAGTCTGAAACTGCAAAATCTTGCACTGTGCTCCAAATAAGGCCAGTTTGTTACTAACCTGTCCTCCTGTGGCAGCGATTCATGTGTCGGAGGCCAGCTGCCAAGCATGCTCCCTCTTCCTCCCACACGAGTTTCATCCTTGTGGTCAGCTGTTTCTTGGAAGCTAAGGAGCATAACTGATATTGCAACTATCAAGCTGTACACAGAATGAGCTTACACAACTTTGTGAACATGCTTTTCTTGCCCTCTCCACCCACCTTTCTCCAAAGCTGTGTGTTTGTGGGGAATAACAGGATTCAGGTGTCAGTTCTGTGGGTGGAGCTCAGGTGCTTTGGCAGACCGGTGTCCTCATCCCATGCCAGCAGAACAGACTGCACCCAGTGCCTGCTGAGTGAGCTTAACCCAACAGCATGAGGGCATCGTTCCTCACCCCCTGCACTACCAGCAATGCTGGCATTACTGCCTGGTGAAGGACCTCTGAGTGTAGAGGGAGGCTCAGTGGGTTGCCTGCTTGCTGGGAAAGCAGAGATGTTGCACAGGTGCCTTCTGAACATGTTTCATCTCTGAAAGTCATTGCCTATGTAGCTGTCCCATTATCTACTGGGTCCCTTTGCTTGCCAGGGGTTCAGAAAGCCAAGTCTGGACTAGTGGGTGTGGGATAATTCCCTAAACCACTGGCTGCAAAAAGGATGAAGCACATTTTGTGACTTAGTCCCAAAGCAGCACAACAAATTTAGGAGGGATATAGGCTTTGGAACAAATTCAAAACTGCCTGTGGATTCAGTGTTTGTTTTTGTGGGGTGGTTTCTTGGGTGGGTGGGTGGGTTGTTTTTTTGTTTTTATTTTTTCACCCATACGACACAACTGCATGCCTTTACAAGGAAAGGACTACAAAGCCGTTCAGCAGCTGGTGCCTAGACCTCAGGAGAATTGACGCCTAAGGGCTATGCAGAAGGGTTCTGGGGAAAAAAAATCTGCTTTGTGTTTGCACAGTCTTACCCCTGAGAATGGAGAAAACTCACCCAACCTGCTGTAGTAGGTTTTAATCAGAATTAGAGAACAAGAAAATCATTCTTGTCTATTCTACTGTGATTTACCCAAGTTCGGAAACACACTGCTGAGATATTATGTCCTTTAATTGTTATTGTTATAATAATATTATATTTTCTTATTCATAAATATATGTATCCAGCCCCACATGTGGAATTTATATTAAAACCAATATTGGATTTATTAAATGCTGATCGGACACAACATTCAGAGAGCCTGAGTATTATGAAACCTGTGCATACTAATTTCACTATTTATTATGTATGTAGCCTCAGAGATTCTTGCCCCAAAAGATGCTAATCTATCAAATGTACAAATCACTGAGTGATGATATGCAGATTATTGGGGAGGAGGGAGGGGGGGAAATCACAACAAAGACAAGTGTGGAAATTTGGTTGCAATAACATTACATGAGCTCTGGTAACACACGCATATTATATACTTTCCCCAGATGAATTAGATTAGGTTAGATTTATATAGCTCCTCTCATTTATTTTACTGATGCCAAATGTTTACACAGGAGATGTCTACAGAGCTAATTGGGAAACTTTACATGGCATTGCAGAACACTGGGCAGATAAACCCTCAGTATGGAGGACCAGCATTGTCTCTGCCTATTACTGCACCGGGAAATGAAGTCGTGTATGATGTAGAAGGAAGTGTCAGACCATAGAGCACCTCAAAAGATTGAGGAGACAAAAAAATTGTCAAAGAGCATTCATCACTTCCCTAGACACTACCCTACCATCTGTATAATATTCAGTGATCGTAGAACAAATCTCTTGTTTGTAAACTACAGGAATAGAAATTTACTATATTTAGGTCTTTAGTAGTACGCTTGTGAAAAACAACAGAATTTGAACTCACTTTGTTAAAACTCAGAGTGGTTAATAACAAAATTTCCAGTGGTGTTTCAGATATGTTGTTTGAGAGTATCTGTATTTCTGGCAAAGAGTTCACTCCAGTGCTTTTCTTTAGTGGGATTAAAGGAGTTCTCCCATATTAAAAGTTCTATATTTTGAGGGATATTAAAATTAAAGTCATACTTTATTAAATCACTGTAATATAGTAAATGTAATGAAACATGTTTTGAATTAAATGGTTTGGAAGGAAAATCTGTATAACCATTGTCAAGCAAGGTTCTCTTCAGAAGTAAAATTGCAGTTTTAATATACAATTCTGAGTCTTATTTGAATTGCCCAGTTTTTCTGTAATAAAAGACTGAAGAAAGCATAAAATGTGTCCATGTGGAAAGCATTCACTTTCTTAATTTTAAAACATTTTTGTCTAACTAATTCAAATACCAATTTAAAGGGCATGAAACTGAGAGAAAAGTCACTGAACATCTGCAAACCAGGAAAGACTTGATAGGTGGCATTTATTTGCATGTCTTCAGTATAGCACAATCATCTTTTTCAACTGAAAAGGTTACAAAGCAGTTCAAGTTGCACAAGTGAGTGAAGGCAGTCAGCTTCTCTTGACAAGGGGGTCCAGTCACAGTGGATGAAGCCTGATGTAAACGCTGTTTTTCTTTTAATAGGTTTAAAGAGCACATAATGAAATTTTATTTCAAGTGGGAGTACTGACAACAGTTAAAATGAGAGAAGAAGCCATTTCACAGTTTTATGGAATGGATCCTATCGATAACATTGGAAGAAAAATTTGTCTTAATATAACAAGCATTTAAAAGCTAGTGAAAGCAAACCATGAACCAAGTACATTGCACATACAAAATAAATGCATTGACTGTTTTCTGCCTGGTTTCCACAGAAGTACTCAGTGTGATGCCACATCAGACATGCTCTGTCCATCTGCCTGGGTGAGGATGAGCACAAAACCCTTGAGGTGGGTGGAGAAGAGGCTCGTGGAGGTGACAGTGGGTCGTGCAGGTCAGGAAAGCCGCAGACCCAAGGGAGCTTTGTAGGAGCAGCTTTTGGGGCATATCTCTGTGCAGCAGTTCCAAGGATGGCTTCAGCACAGAAAGGAAGAGCATGGTAATGAATTCACAACTGATGTGATGTTAGGAGGTATCTCATGTACATAGAAAGGCCTTTCCCCTAAAAGGGATTGGGATACCTCTGAAAGTCTTCTCCATCTGTGAAAAACATGGGCACCAACATCTGTAGCGGGCACTGGGGGCCAGGCTGGGTCAGTGGCTCAGAGCTGTCAGAACACAGCTAACACAGCTGCCCCAGGGATGCTACCTCCTGCTTGTACTTCTTCTTTCAAGACTGTCTGTCACACCAGGTCTTTCTATCATCTTTGCAGCCCATTCACTCAAAGAGCTCTCAGACATAACTGACTGGTACTTAGAGGAGTGTTTGTGTCAGCACTTCCCAAGTCCTCTCCTTTATCAGGTACTCAGAGTTAAGCACATGCTTAAATATTTTACTGGATCCAGGCCCATTCTCACATGTAGAAACCAGAGAGAGACAACTAGAAATGGTCAAGAAGTGATGGGACACTGCTCTCTAGGAGAACGCAAGAAATGTCATCAAGCGGGATAAATTGCAAGAATTCTAAAAACCACTGATGCCATAATCCAGCTGCTGAGTGGCCAGGTTTCCAATGTGCACACACTTCCAAGAAAAATTAAAATGCGGACATAAGGCAAGCAGTTGCCTAGCGGACCGCTGAGCACACGGGATTTATGTCGGAGTAGTTAGGATTATATTACACTCACAAAGTAGTATCCAAATATCAGCAGCTGTGTCTTGTATCCATTATTTCCCTTCTCCCCCAAATATAAACCTTCCTCACCTTTTTAATTAGAAAAGCTGTTTATTGACTATGACATGGAAACATTTTACATGTTGTTGTCCAAAAATGTCATTATTAAATAAGCAGGAAAATATGTTTAGTGGAAATAGAGATGACCTTTAAAACAATGTCAGGCCCACACACTCCATGATTTGTGCGTAGGTATGTGATACTTTAAGAAGAGAAGTCACTGTGTATTACCAGTTACATGACATGGAAAGTTGCTATGGAAAGTATCTTTGGTTGAAGTGTAGGGCAAATAAATAATTAAAAGGGCAAAACAAAGCACAACCAACTTACCTTGTAAACTACCAGATTCAAGTCTGATCATAGGAGGCCTGACTTATATTCACAGTAATTTGGATTAAAAAAATATTATTTTTTATGTCGAAAAAATATTTTATAGAAGTTAACTGAGGTCAGGACATCTACTTTTTTGGCTGACTCATTCACTGATTGAACAGGCGGCCTTCTCCTGCATAACAGAAAAGCACTGGAGTCACACAAGGAGAGAAGTGGCACTGAGAAACCCATAATGAAAGGCTGAATTCACCTGTATAAAAAGTTATGTCATTTTTCAGAAACCATCTAAAATGAATTAGGCACCTCCTCTCCTTCCCCCATACCCTACCAGTGAAATGGAGGGGTTGTGTGGGGGCTACTGGTGGTGGCACTTAGACCTGAAAATTCCAGGAAATAAGCAGATACTTGCTTTTCATTACCATATATGCTGCCATTTGTTTCAGTTTTACTTTGTATTTAGAGGGGAGAGAAGGAAGAACAAGAAAAGCTGTCTTTATATAAGACAAGAGGACAAAATACTGACTTTGGTAAATTATTTTAAAAGTATTGGGAACTTACACCAAGAAGCTTCAGTAAGCTGTTTTAATAAGAATGCAAATGTAACAGGGTAAGAGATCCTGGGTTTCATGTCTCTAGTTGGTGGCAAACCTGGCTCTGTAAGAGTTTTCCAGGAGTCACCACACGAATATCAGACTGCAAGGTCTGTGATGCTAGGCATCTCTGCCAACTTGTATTTCTATCATTATCAAGAAAACGGTAATATAACTGCCCTATAGGCACCTTATTTTGTTATCTGCAATGGATGGTACCTGTTACTTCTCTTACAGAGCTCTGGCTGTTACATGGAGCTCACATGAAGGATAGGACCCTCTGCTTGGGAGAGCAGAGAGTGAGGCAGCCAGGTGAGCCACGGATTGGTGCTCCCGAGGTGGTGGTGCTTTACAAAGCAGAGCTTGGGAGAGTGCTGCGAATAGCACAGAGCATGCATCCACCTGAGACAGATGGCGGATGGGTGCGTGGATGGATGGATGGATGGATGGATTGATGGATCTTGCTGTCATGATGCAGACTGACTATGTGGTATCACTGTACCTGTACCTCCAAAAGTCATCAAGATGTCAATGTGCAGCCATTCCTGGAGGAGAATGCCCACTCACAGAAACTCAGGATGCAGAGGAAGACAGGTTCATAAATCTCTTCTTATTTTTACTTTGTCTTATACAACAGATTTTGAGCTTCATTTAAAAAAAAAAAAAAAAAACTATTTATGGTATCTGTTCAAACCACCCTGGATTTTAGACTCCCTTTGCACATCTCTGGTGTCCTCTGTCGCAGGGGAGGCTTCCAGACAGCCCTACCCAAAAGCTCTGCCTGAGGCAGGGTCCCACCACCCTTGCTCTCCGTGGCAGAGCCCTGTCCCCTAAACTGGTTGGGGTGCCCAGGACTGGGCACCACTGCTCAGAAAGCACCACAGGGATGAAGCTGTGGGAAAACGGGTCAGACTGAGCTCCAGCATGCCCAAGAGTTAGCCAGATCCTTGTGAAAGGAAGGGAGTGCCAGGGTGTGCAGGTCCTCACAGACAGACTTCGAGCTCGGCGCAATCCTGACGCAAGAGCTGAATGTTTTACAGGATCCTCGTTCCCAGGCATACCATGGGAACTTCACATGGAGGGCAAGGGTTGACAGAAGGAGGGAGCAAGATGTAAATAAATAAATGCTCTTCTTTCATAAACATGGGAGGTTTGTGGAGAGAGGGTGGCAGGCCTGTCTCACAAGGGATAGACCAGAGGATAGTGCAGATATGTAAGGGGAGTCCCCCTAAGGTACTTTCTCCCCAAAATCTTTGGGTGTTTTTCAGCTGAGCAATTCTGCTCTGGAAAATACTTATTTAGCAAAAATCACCAGTTTTCATGGAAACTTACCTGTTGTGATTAAAGTTTCATCAGAAAGGGACTCTGAAGCAGTAAACAAAATATGGAGGCAAAGACAGGGAAAGAGCCTTTGCAACATGTTGGTATTCAAAGCATCCAGTCAGCAGACAAAAAACGTTTGACTCACTCTAGAGCAGAAGTTTGAGCATGAGTTTTCTTCCTCATGAGTGAATCCAGTGACAACCATAAGATTCAGGAGAGCTCATTTTCTGTGTTTTTCCCAAAGAAAACAACAATATATCTTTAGGATATGTCAAACTGGAACGTCTTTTAAATCGCAAAGCTTCACAGGATAAGAAGATCATTTCCCAGCAAAGATATCTGATCTCTGGCAGTTTTCATGCTGTAGGGTGAGTGCCTCTTTGAGCAGATACCCAAAAGCCACAAACAGCCCATTCCCATGTACAAGCAATGCCAGCTGGGGGCAGGCCACGTGGACCTGAGGTGTGTGTCCAGGTACCCTGCAGATGTGCAGATAGTGACAGCAAATTTCCTAACCCTATTTCGCAGCTCAACTTGGGCAGTCCTGAATGGCTGCAGGTCACGAGGAGCCAAGGAGGAAGAGTTTTAAGGTAAAGGCTACAGCTTGGCACAGGGGGCAAGGGAGATGTTTGCGCTGACCCTGAGACAAGGAAAAATTGCTCTGGCTTTCCTGAGCTAAGTAGGCTGCTTGGGAGACTGTTTCTTATTTTCACAAGTGACCTGTGTTGTGAACTGCCTAGTTCTCTCAGTGTGCATCGTGTGTTGTGCTCTGGTGTGGGAGAGATGAGCAGAAATGAGCTGTCAGTGTGTGCTGTGCCTCTCTCCTCCTGCCATTCCAGCAGGAGGTACCAGCCCAGAGAGGCAGGAGCAAAGTCTGGGATCAAAGGCCATACCCTTCAACACAATTCGTGGAAAATCCAGTAGCAATCCAGGAGGAAAGTTTGAACCTTGGACTCCTTCAGCAGTGCAAGATGTGAATAATGACCCAAGGGTGACAGCTCATCTTCCAGCTGTTACTCCTTCACTCATCTGAAAGAATTTTAAGCAGCCATGTGGTCAGACCATTGTGGTTGTCAATGGATAAACAGAAAAGAAAGAGGTCCCACAAAAGAACTAGAGTTTTAAAACATTTTAAACCTCCTGGACTTAAATTCTTTGCCTTCTCCCCACCCTCCGGGGCATTTTGTTCTTTGCCATGCATGTTTTCTCTGTCACCCCAAAGGCCCTGGGCAGCCTGACCAGGAAGTCCTACCACTTCCATTGCCTTTGCTCAAGACCCTGCTGCTTCTGCCACACTCCTGCCACTCTCACCCACCTCGAAGCACCCCCGTCTTGGCCATCCTCTCCAGGCTCCACTTCCCAGCACGACAGCCCTCCTAGGCCACTGCATGCCATCACTTTTCTTCTGGAAAGCAACCTCCTCTGAAAGTCCTTTCCCATCTTAGTTTCTTCTCCACTGATGCTTCCACAGCTGAATTTTTCACCCATTTTGCATCTGCCTGTGCTAAATTATACACTCTTCTGAAAACAAGGCCTCATTTTATTTGCTTTGTAAAGCATCCATAGAGATGGATGGAGCTGTATAAATAATTAATACATGCCTTAATTTAAAGATTATGAAGAAGAAGGTGGTGATTGCTGCAGAAAGATTAATGTGCATGAAATAACTCAACCAGACTATAATTTTCTCTGGCTACCCATGAAAGACTTAACCCAAAGGAGGCCCCCTTAAGTACTTTTGCAGATAGCTCAATGAATTCCAGGTATGGCTTCACTTTGCATTCTTCATTTTCCTCTTTCTTCCAGCATATATCTGCCTACCTTATAAGCAAGTATACACTTATCCTTGTCTGTCCCCTGTGGATAGTTTCCCCACGTCATTTCATGCTGTGACTTCTGCTAAATAGTGTAGTTGCTTTCATGGTGTAGGCAGGGCAGCTGAAGAGCAGGAGGGGCAGTTACACACTTACCTTCTTGCAGAGACCTCAGGTGCAACAGACTTGCACAGTTCTCAAAACAAGGCCCCCGAGCCCCGTGGAAGCTGGCTGCAGATTTGCTTACTGGTCCTGGACCTCTGGTTTTCTAAACATGTCCTCAGTGCCCACTTGAGCCCAGTGCCCACTGAGAGGTAGAACAGACAGAGCAGCACAGGTGGAGGTCCATCAGAAAGCTGCACAGACCTCTCCATGATAATTTTGTCAGCCAAGCACTTTGGCCAAGTTAATGAATCTTGCAGAGGGACTCATTAACAAGGAGCAGCCTGGTGCCAGACAAGGTATACTGCTTCCCAAACTTAGTACTTCTCTACATACCATCTTATCTGGGTTCAGCTTGGATCTGCCTAACCCTTAGGGGGCTTGAGACACCTCAGCTGGGTGGGAGCTGTGTCTGTATTGCAGTGTAGAGGTGCTTTTCCACCCAGCAAAAAGAAATGTCCTGCAACTCCCAGCATGACAGCTCAGTGACCATCAGAAGCAGCAGAAGTCCAAGCCTCGCTTTTTCCCTTGGATCAGGTTTCCCTAGGTGGGCTTTTCTGTAAACCCTTTGTTTTCCCTGTCCTTTCCTCCAAGAAACTGTAAGAACAGATGAGACTGGATGGGCTGTGTGGACTGTAAAGAGGGAGAGGGACAAAGAACGGAAGCACCTGTGTTTGGGGCAGCTGAGGCTGAATCCATCCAGAAAGCGGAACGCAGCTGTGAGAGGGGAAAGGTCTCTTTTCACCCTTCTGTCTTTCTAGCAGTGCCTTATAGGGAGAAATTAATTTTATAATGGCTGGAGCTTTCTGATGCCAAAGAGGAATGAAGGAAAGTTACTGAAAGCCAAGAGCAGGCTTGTACCAGACATCATGGTAGCAGCAACTGAGTGCGGGACTGAAAGTTTCCACCCATGGAAAAGCCTTTGTAAGGAATAGGACAAAAGTGCTTAGGGCCCTCAGGGCTGGCAAAGGAAGCTGAGCACATATAAGCCTGAGGTTTTATAACTAGGATGGGAACTGGGTCCTGTTAAGGACTGCAGCCTGGGAGCTTCAGGAGGGCATCTGCCGCTGGATTTGGTGTCTCTGTTAGACACAGCTTCCTGTTGTCTGATCACAATGAAGAAATGCAGAGGACAGAGGAACCTGGCACAGAGCAGGACTGTCCAAAAGGCTTTCAGACACCCCTGGAGGCCCCTGCACCCAGGTGCCTCTACATGAGCACATCGCTACTAGTTCCTGCCTTTCCCTTCAGCAGCACCAGCTTATGCCCAGTGGAATAGTGCAATGTGAAATAATATGTAGTAAGGGACCACAGAGAATAATCTAAAGCATGTGGGGCTGCTTTCAGCTTTGTTAAAATCCTCTTTTTTTTTCTTTTTTTTTTTTTTTTCTAGGTGAGGCCTTGTACTGTGTGCAGGCCCACGTCACCTGCTCACCATCCTGGTTAGCTTGGTCAGGGACACAAGCACCTGCCAGCCCGCCTGCTGGGGACATTGTCACCACAAATCTGTCACTTTCTTGCCCCTCAGCAGGAAGCAAAGGAGGCCCAGGGACCCAGCAGTGTGGCTCCAACAAGCCCCCATATAACCGGGTCACTGGTGGCTCACCCTCTCTCCCAGGTCCTCCAAATCTCCCCCTGCTCAAACACCACAGGTTGCTGCTCACAGGATTCTTCTCACAGGATTTTGACCTTCCTTCTCACAGGTTCTTCTCACAGGTTTGGATCTTCCTTCCAGATCTTTCTGGAACTTTCCTCTGGTCTCACAAAACCACCTCCTATTTTTAATGCAATAAACCATAGAGGAAAGCTGATTGAGCTTTTTGCAGATGTTGAGCTTCCATTGTTTTTACTGGGAGCTGGGGTTATTCACTGCTTTGCTAGATCAGGCCTTAAAATCAAGCTTAATGGTAGTGTCCTGGTTTCAGTTAGGACAGAGTTAGTTTTCCTCCTAGTAGCTGGTAGGGTGCTATGCTTTGGATTAGGATGAGAAGAGTGCTGATAACATGCTGATGTTTTAATTGCTGCAGAGCAATGCGTACACCAAGCCAAGGACTTTTCAGCTTCTTGCTCTGTCCTGCCAGCAGGCAGGCTGGGGGTACAGCAAGAGCTGGGAGGGGACAGACCCAGGACAGCTGACCCAAACTGGCCAAAGGGGTATTCCATAGCATCTGATGGCATGCTGAACCATATAGGGGTGGCCAGCCGGGGTGGGGGGCCGGCTGCTCGGGGTTGGGCTGGGCTTTGGTCAGCGGGTGGTGAGCAATTGCATTGTGCATCACTTGTTTTGTACACACTATTATTATTATTATTATTATTATTATTTCCTATCTTAATAAACTGTCTTTATCTCAACCCACAGGCTTCACTTTCCCGTTTCTCTCCCCTGTCCCAGAGAGGGAGGGGGCTGTGTGGTGTTTATCTGCCTGCCAGGTTAAACCACAACAGGTAGTTACTGAAGTTCAGCTTTCTCCTTGGGTTTACATAAGTGAAGATTACCATTTGTTTTCCTTCTCTATAAATTTGCAAATCTTTACCAAAGATACTAATTTTCATGTCAAGGTAACCCAGCGCATTCCATTTATCAACCTATTAAAAAAGATGGGTGCAGTAATTTCTTATATGGATTAGGTGTTTCAGATAATTTCCAGATACTGCTTTTTGTATTTTGCAGATTTCTGTGCTCATGCAAGTTCTGCCATGATCCTTTTCTCTGCTTGGCTCCTGCACATGAAAAGAGAGGCTTGATTGCCCAAACACACATTCCTCACCAACAGTTTACATTAATGTCTCTCTGCTTATCCTGTAATTGCCGTGCATGCACTCCAGCTCTTCGCATTCATGTTTGTAGAAGTGGATGTATCTCTTGTGTACCTGTTTTATCTATCATAGCACCAAGAAAACAGAGACACTTTGAAGTACACATTTGGCCAAACTGTTCATAAACACGCTGGCTAATCACTTCACCCAGCAGTGAAAAGGGCTGCCTTAGTCTTAAGGGTGTATGGGGTATGCTGTGGATGCAACTGCCCTAAGTTTCAAGATCCAGAAGATGGATCAAGTTGGAAGATTGTTCTTACATGTAACTTCTAGCCTTTCAGTTTACAGTCAATGCTGGTGTTTGGGGTACAAAGGAATCACCCACAGTAACAGTTTTTGATCACACAATCAAGCTGTCCCAACCATACAGTATCTGTACCATGTTGCACCATTAATATGGTGGTCTTTGTCTTCAGTCCAAAGATGTCTGAATAGTAGTGCATTGAGTCACTACACTGAGTTCATAGATAACAGCACTCAGTAGCTGCTGGGGTGAATAAAATTGCTTTTACATGAAATGTAAATGATCGGTGCTCCCTATGTGCCCAGCTATACCCTGCATTGTAGCACGTGTGTGCATCAGTTTAGGAAGGAAAGGTTCAATCCTGAAGTCTGCTGCATGCTCTGGCAGCTCTCCCTAAGCCTTAATTTCAACCAAATGACTAGGCACAGCAACAGTATAGCTAGGTATGCTGTCATCAGGCTGAAGTTCCCCCAGGAGGGCAGGACCTTGGGCCATGCCATGCTCAGCACTGCAGGCTGGCATCGCACAGAGCTAGGGAGTGTGGAGGAGGGGGGAGCCTGGTCCCCAAAACAGCCTGATGGAGTCGGTGGCTGGGGATCAGATCAAAAGAGATTAAAACTGTAGCTGAAAAACAGATGGGGAGCTGGTGAGGTGGAAGGAGAGAGAGCAATTACTGCAGACAGCTGGCAGGGCAGTGAGGCAGCTCTGACCACCAGTGGTGGAAGGGAGCAAGTGGAGAGCCAAGGGACAGCCAGCACTTGTGTGGAATAGGCACAAGAGGATTGGTTTTTAGAGTAGAAAATGAGGCTGGTAAAGCTGATGGTGGTTCTGATAACCTGTAGCCCGTTGTGTTGGCAGTGGGAACCTTGAAAGTCAGCGATGCCCCTAGCTAATGTGGGGCCCCTGCTTGGGCGAGCAGGGAGGGACCCAGCAGCATCTGCAGCAGCCTGGCTTCTGCAGGCTCTGGAAAAGTGCCCAGTGAGGAACAGGAGCTACAGGAGCATGAAGTGTCTAGCCTGCAAATGAGCATGCTTCAAGGGAATCAGATGTGCAGAAAGGCAACTTGTGTTGTAGAAAATGGGGTGCCAGTCAGAGCATCATCCTGTCACCTGTGTGCTGGGGCTCACATGAGTGCCGCCATCACAGCTGATGTATGAAAGCACTGTGAGCAAAATGATCTGCAGGAACCTCTCTGCCCACAGGGAGCTGCCTGGGGCACCCGGGACCCTGTGGACTTTCCAGGCCTCCTTGGGATGAGCCTTATGTCCTGACACCTGGAGTTGTTTTTATGTGGTGGTTTCAGCCTTCACTTTCATGAAGAATCTGGGATGCTATTGTTAGAGAAAAGGTTGAAAATGCTAAATATAAAGCAGCTTCTGCCTTTGGCCCTCCTGGACAATGCAGCAACCTATGATTCATCATTTTTGAGTTGGCAGAATGATGGTTTCCACTATTTTATAAATATTATCATCAGCTAGCATGGACTTTACATGTATCTCTTTTGTTTTTCTCCTTCTCTTTTTAATCGGGACTGTACATGCTCTGAAATTAGGGTGCACTCACTGTCAAAGGCCCTGTGGAGTGGGGAATGCTTTCTGAAGACTTACAGTCCCTTCTGAAGGAGACCCTGTGATGTGGTTTTGCGCGGTAGCAGAGCAGACTTGGTGACCTTTCTGGTCCCTCTGGTGCTCTCTACACCTTCCTCCCGCAGTACAGCCTCATTCTGGGGTGTTTTATTTTTTAAATACAAATTCTGGAGGTTTTTTTGTGCGACATTTAAGAGCTGCTGAAAACCCTAAGAAACTGCAGGTGGTGATCTGATTTGCAAGGTGGACTTCAAAAAAAAAAAAAAAAAAAAAATACTTGCATCCACAAAACCGACTCAGCTAATTCCAGCCCTTCGGCAGGAGCAGCAGAGCACAGTGACACTGCAAGAGTATTAAAAGGTGTCTTCTTGCCTAATAAAAGGATGTGCCAAAGCTAGGCAGAACAGGGAGGTACCTATTGCTGCCATCCTATAACAAACATTCAGTTAGAAACAACAACAAAACCAAACCAAACCACCTCTTCAAGCTTCTGTTTCCACATGGCTGCTTTTGATAAAGCTCTGTAGGACTGCAGGGTCCAACTGCAGTTATTTCCATTTGAAGGTTTTTACTGGCTGAAGCTCACCATATAAATCTAGATGTTTGGTTATATGTTATTTTAGCATTCTGCAGTAAAAATAATTTTTTGGAAATAAATTAAACAAAACCAACCCCACAAGTCTAAATTACTAACGGTTTCTGCCAGCACAATTGCTGAAAGCAGGACAATTAATCCAATTTTCAACAGTTGTATGGCATGAATTAAAGCGTATATTCTAAGTTGTAAAATCCTTTTCAGTGGTATAAAAATTAAATTTAAGCAAATTTTCTTTTGTGCCACCTAGAAGTAGAAATGTTTATTTTGAATTAAATCTGCTAAACTCAACACTGGAGGGTTTTTTTTATATGTAGCTTATTTTTTTTAAAATTCTAATGGCTCTTGCTTCTCATATGCAGTATGTGGAACTTGTTAATTAAAAGCTACTTCCTTGTGTTAGGTCTTGATCATGTTCCAGAGTCTCATACTTAATGTACTATTAAAATCACTCTTTGACAGCCCGAACCTGGGAGGTGCTGAATACCATCAACTCCCAGTGAACTTTCCAGGTCGCTTTGCACTTTGGAGGCTTTCCGTGGGTGAAGAGTCAGGCCAGACTGTTGTGATTGTCCTGGCTGGCCAAACATCTATCCCCCGGCTCTGCATACTCCCCAGAGCCTCACGTCTGGGGCTGTCCCCTTGCCAAAATTAAATCTTGAGTAGTCAGGAGCAGGCCTAGAGTTAGCCACATTAGCCACGCTTACCTGGTGGCTCATGGTTTTTTCTCATGGACTCCTAAAGGAAGAAGTGTGGATGTTGGGCTCGGATCTCAGGGCTTTCTCCAATAAAAGTATTATTTAATCAGCTATGGAAGAAAGCTCTGGGGGAAACAGGCTACAGAGATATGCAGTTTCCTTACCTTCCTCCATTGGTACCTGGAGGAGATTTATTCCCTTTATTGGCATCATCTTGGTACCTCTGCCCATGCATCAGCAACAGCAACCAGAGACTCTCTGGTCAGACTGTCCTCTCCTTGCAATTCAGATTTAAGTCCTAACTGTGCAAACTGACAGAGGAAACTCAGCATTACCAGGTTCCTGAAATCCCCCTGTGCCACCACTGCCTTTCCAGCACTTTCCTTGCATCCTTTCCTTCCAGCCAGCCCAAGGCACAGCAGGCATTAAATGGCCAGGTCCAGACATGGCATTCCCAGACATTGCTGAGCAGCAATTGTACAATGGGCATCTAGCTGAGTGCTTGCATAAAGCTCACTGCACTATTTGCCCCCATGATTCCTCTGTCAAGAGTAATATCTGCCTAGGGAGACCATAGGCAGTGTTTTAAGGTTTCTAGATTTGAATTAAAGCCTTCAAGTGATGTAGTCTACTATATCCACTTCACGAGCCTTTTGAATGTTTCGAATGTTGCCCATGCTATTAAAATACCCACCACCTGTATTTGTTGTCCTAGCAGCATTCATCCTCCTATTTCTTTACTTCTGAGGGCTCAATTCTGCAACCTTATTGTAGTTTTAGTGTATTTTTTCTACATGGTTTCCTTGCCATTTAAAAAAGGAAAATGAAGTTGTTCCTGATCTCATGCAGCTTCCACTTCCATTTACCATCACAGATTGCCATTTTTGGTCCCACTGACCAAATTGTCCCTATTGACTCTCAGTCATTTCCCATTCTCCCCCTTCCCCCCATGCCCTGCTCCCCCTTCACCATCCCAACCAGCTTCTACCTTTCCTGTTTTCACTGAGAACTCTGTGGTTGGGGTGCTCTCACCCTCAGATCCCACCTTGAACTGACAGATGTTATCACCAGCATGGCAAGTTCTCAATGTGCAGATATCTGAAATGGGTTCTCCAGCCTGCCCGTACAGCTACTTCCCCTGAATGCTCTCCTTGAGCTGGAGAAGAGCAGATACCACTCTGCCATCTGGGTGTAGGGCCTTGGGAGCAAGGAAAGCTGGATTCAGTTTCTGCTCCTCTGCTACTTCATGTGAAAATGTTAAAAAACAACTCAGGTCTTGAACTCAAGTCTCTCCCTGCATGAGTAAATAGGATCCTCCTCCCTAAAAAATAAATAAATAAAAAGACAGAAATGCTGCATGAATTCTTCTGTGATTAACTCTAACTTATAGGCAATTTCCATGCACACAGAGGGCTGAATTAAAGATTCTGCTTGTGCAATTTGACGAGAGGGTTGCCAGCAGGTGTCTAAAATCTACCCCTGTGCCTTTCCATCTTGTCTCCAACCCCTTCAGTTCTGAACTGCTCATCTGGGGTTATCTGGGGACTTGCAGAGCTAGAGGACCAGGACCAAGGTGCAGCTGGTGGAAAGGTGGTTGTGCACGTGGTGGTCCTCAGCAGCCCTCCTTGGGGACCTGGCAGGACGGTGCCCACCAGCCCCCACAAAAAAAGATGTGGGGACTCAACAGAAATGAACTTTTTTTGAGGCAAACCTGTGGGTGAGTGCTAAAGGTCAAGATGCTGGCAGGGAAAATCTACAGCAAAGCATAAAGGAGCTTTTCTGCGGAAGTGCACTTGGATAAATACACTTAGTTCTGAAGAAATGCCAGAGTAGGCAGTGAGGGGATTGAAAGCCGTCCAGCTCACTGGCCAGCAGGCAGCAGCACCCACATGGGGGGCACCCCTGGGGCCCCCAGATAAAAGCCATGAGGAGGGCTGGGAAATGCCGGCTGAGACACGGGGACCAGCGGGGATGTGCCAAGGGGAAGCTCCAAGCACGGACTCGCTTCCCTCCAGCCCCTGAGCACGTGCCATCAGATAGAAATGTTGTTTGCTTGCTACTGAACCGCGCTGGCCTTAAACCTCAATGCCACCCAAAACCTTGTGTTTTTTTTTTAAAAAAAAAAAAAAAAAAAAAAAAAAGTTACTGAGATGTATTACACCTGGCGGGTGAAGATTAACACTATCGTTTTCACCAGACAAATAGCCATACATTGCTAAAGGTCAATAAACTGGCAAAGGAGAACCTCCAGCTAGTCATAAAGGAGCTTTTCTGTGAAAGTGTTCTTGGATAAATAAACACGAGTTCTTGTAAACACTGTGTACTCTCCAGATGTAAATATTCAGAAGGTGTGTTCAAAACGCCTGAGATGGTTCCAGCTCAGCATTTTATTAATAGGAGATGGTGAATTTTTGGTCAGCTATTAAGTACAGCTTAATATGAAAAAGTGTTTGTTTGCCTAACAAGACTTACTGCTTACACCAAGCTGCCTCCAAGGTTTTGATAAGAGTAAAAGATACTCTGGATGTTAGCAAACACCTTGTGCAATATGAGGAGATTAGATAGGGAGCAGGTCACCCAACACAGGCTGGAATGGAGACCGGGGGGGGTTTACAGAGTTCAAACGGGGGTAGGATGGGTTTGTTTGGGGGATATTGTTTCCTATCACTAGAAAATTAAAGGCTAGCAGCTAATTTTCTGCTTTTTTCCTTTTAACTTGGAAAACTACTCAAGCCTGAACTCTTTGAACCCAGGGTCTGTGTTTGCTGTGCTAGAGCGAGAGATGGATAACTTGTCTGCAGGAGGGTAACGCCGCTGGGCTGGGTGGGGGACACGAAGTGATGTCCCAGCTGAGGAGCACACCCAGGGCACGGGTTTAGAAGCTCTGGGCTGCTCCCAGGGCACAGAGGAGCTCCGAGGCACCACCAGTGCAAGCAGCCCCCGCTGCTCAAGGGCTGGCATCCTCACCACAGCCCCACAGGGATTTTCAGGAGGGGACACTGCCCTGCATGTAGCCAGGCAGTCCCAGCTTATTAAACTTGGTGGTTGTTTTCCTAGATTGTCCTCAGAGTCTTAATTGCTGTTGCTCTAAGCATGCTGCCGTCCTCCTTCCCTGCAAGCTGGACAGAAAGCACCTGCTGGGGTCAGGCAGTTCACCTCCCTCCTGCATTGGGAGTACTCCTACTGTATGTTTTCTAGCTTTTTTATTTATTTATTTTCTTATTTTTTCCCCCTGAATAACTCTAAACCTCCAAGCAGCAAGGCTGCTGCCCAGTCCTTTGCTGGGCTGGGAGAGCTCGATGCAGAAGCTGGGATTGCCCATCCTGTCCACCCTCAGCACAAAAATGGGAGCTGGGGTGGAATCAGGACGGGGACTGTGCAAAAATAGCTGGATGTGGTTGGACTCCAATCCAACATAAGACATACATCATATATAGTATGTATGCAGTCCATAGCTTAAACACAGGGTAGGTGCAAGAAGTGCAGAAATGCATTGCCAAGTAAATGACAATGACAGCCATGCATGGTCTGGTGCTGTGTCCTTCTCCAGTTGTAGAATATCAGCCTGGTCCCCATCAGGGATGTGAGAGGAGACACATAGCCCACCCCATGTTGCACGTGTCTGGTCAGGGGGGCACTGTGCATACCTGAGGTCCTCTGTGGTCATCCCTGTTGGGTGCTGCAGCAAAATGGGGTGGCTCTAAGACACCCCAGGCTGCTGCAAAGGGCACAAAGCACCAGGAAAGGTCTAAGAGCATCTCCTGCTCCTACAGCACAGGCCAGCTCTGCTGTGCAGTGATGGTCCACCTTGGAGGATGGGAGTAGGAGGAAATCTTGGTAGATGTGAGATCAGTTTGCCTTTCTTTTTGATGTGTACCAGACTCACTTTTTGTGCTTTTAAATCCATTTAATTACCAACCAGAATTGTTTTTTGTTTTTTGTTTTTTTTTTCCCTATTGCTTCTCTGCCATAATAAAAATTCATACCTTTTCCTTTTTTTCTGTCAGTGACCAGAAATATTCACCAAAATCTAAGAAGAAACTCAGGTCAGGAGATACTGTTTGATGGAAATTTGTATTTCTACCTTATGAAGTGTCATGCTACCAGGGGTTCCTCATCAAGGTAGGATGAACGAGTGGCACTGTCCCATTTGTTCCCATCTTTGTTCCCAAGATGAGAGGGCTTCAGCCTCAGGGCAGGCTGTGTGTAAGAAGCTGCTGAAAAATGGAAAACTCTAACTAGACCTGGAGATTAAATGGCTTTGCACAAGTCTTCTTTTGTTCACGAGCTCTCATTTGAATTGAAATGATTTTTTTTTCTCGTTCTTCTCCAAGACTAAAGCTGAGTCTAGGGAAAGCCTGAAGTGACAGTGTAAAAGGGAAGAAGCAGGAACAACAGAAGTGCAGTCCCCACAGAGAACAGCAAAAAGACAAACAAACTAAATCTGAAACTAACCATTTCTGAAAGTCAGCCAGCCTTCCCACTCTGGCTATGCATTTGGCCCCTCTGATCACTGCTCTCACACTTCTTCTCCCTCCATCTGGGGGACTTTCCATTCCTTCCTTCCCAGCACAGCTGTGTGACCTTTAATCACCAGGACGAGCTGTCTTCCTCCCTCTCCCTGTAGGTAGAAATCACTGGGGATATCACCCACTAGCCCATTCTCTCCTCCCCAGAAAGGTGGCAGAAGCTGCAGCCTCCAGCCTTTTCTCCTAAACCCCCAAAACAGCCTCATTTGGGGCTTGCCCTGGAGATACCTGCCTGAAGTGGACTGAATTCCACCTCAGCATGAAGCCTGACACAGCCTAAGGCAGACAGCCTGAGCCACCTCCCTCCTATTTTTTCCCCCGGGTCATATATTGGTAAACTCCAGACAACCCTTATTATACTACTTTAAATCATAGCATGCAGGACTTTTTAGTTTATTGACTGCTGCCACAAATCCTTTATATACTGTGGCATTAGAGGCAGTTTTTGGCTCATTCTTCACTTCTTTATGTTTAGAGCAAAGAAACAAAGGCAGGGGAGGGTGGAGTAATCTTTACACTGTCTATTTAAAGGCAGAGATGGCTGCGTGCAAACCAAAGCACACAGCAATGGGAATTACATGGCTGGAGAAAACAGTTGGATGGGTGTCTTCTGTGATGATTTTTTTTCCTAATGTGTAGTGGAGTAGCAGAGGTGCAGAATTTACACACCATGCAAACTACCAAAATTACCTAGAATGCACTAATGAGAACTAAATGCCAGTAGGTGCTCTCAGATGTCATCTGAGAAACCAAAGTGGTGACTCCCAGAAATAGGTTGCCAGCTGTCTCTGGTCATATTCTTTGCACAAGAATGCTAACAGTTCCCCCTCCTACCCACCCAGGGACAAACTCTGCTGTCGTGTAAATCCATGCAAGCTTCCAGCTTCTCCAGGACTGCACAGCTGTAAAAAGAATCTCACAGTTTTATTAAAGGCTGAGGAAAAATGCTTGGCACTGCTGCCTGCTGTCAGCCACCACCTTTCTGGGAAGCGCTGACGCTCCAGCCCGGCTTGAAGCATCTTGCCCCTCCGTATGGGCTCACACAGGGCAAAAATGAGATGGGCACTCAAGAGGCTGGGTGTTAGTCCCCTGGGTTAATTGTGGGTGCATTATTCCTTGTGCTTGCTCTCTCCATGGATGGTGCAGACCTCTCCCTGCTGTTCTTTGCTCCATTTTGCTGCTGCATGGGGAAACCCATGCTGGGCTGGCACAGTGCTGACTCCACGCCTTCACCAAAAGCAGCCAGGGCTGTCTCAAGCTTGCATCCTCAGGACCCACACCCATCTGTGCTGAGAATGGTACTTCCAAAAGCCCCCTCTTACTCCATGATGATGGCACCAGCTCCTTTCTCACTGTGACAGGACATGTATTTGATTTTGGGTCTGACTATGCTCTGATCAGAAGCTGAACTGGTCGTCTTACAAGCACCAAAAAAATCCAAATTTTCCTCCTGTAGTTTCATCAACTACTTCTGCTTTACATCTTATTTCTAAATAATTTGCCATCTCTGAGTATCCACTTTCCTTCTGCTGTTCTTTAGCACCCAGCCTCTTTGCGACTTGAGCAAGTAGCCAAACTTCAGTGTCCTGCACATTGTTTCCACTGGGAAAAGAATGACGCAAACAAGGATTTATTTTATTTTTTGCTGTAATCCTGTTTATTTAAAGACCATGCATAAAGCCCTGCTTTGGAAGGACTCAAACTTCAGGCAATGGTTTCTTTGCTTATTGACTCAGTGATTGTACCAACCCCCAAGACACCCCAAAGTGTGTCTTGCCCAGGTCCCTTGGAGGCTCGCCGCTCACCTGCAGCCCTTGCCCACTTCCCCACCCTCTCCCCTCCAGTTTCCATTCCTTGTCCTATGCTCTAGGCCAGCCGACTGGTCAGCTCCTTCCCCCGGCTCAGCATTAAGCCTTGGTGGTGGCTCTTGGTGTTTTAACTGGCTGTAAGTACAAGCTGCTCAGTTCTCATGGTAAGCTTGACTTGTACTTTGTCAAACCCACCAGGAGCAATGAGGCTTCTCCCAAGTTATCAATTCCAAAAAATTGTTATCTCTATTGAACTGTTCACCTCTGTTTCCCTGATGGCTTTTTGCTTCGTTTATCAAAATTTTGCTGAAGTCCTCGATACTTCAGTATTTATGGGAAAGGGGAAAGCATTGCCACGGCTGGGTGCAGCCTGACACACCGGCTGCTCTCTCAGCTCTCCTGCAGTCAGTCTGACATTTTTAGAGGCAATGAAGGAGGCTTGCACTGGGCAAGCTGTGCACAACAAGCAGAAACCATTTATTTGATAAAAACCTTTAACAAACAGGAATTGGAGGAAACGTTGCCTAGTTGTTCTTTTGAAAGTGGAAATTGTTGCCTCCTAAAATTAAATTACACAAAGCTGGACAAAGAAAGATAGCAAACCATGTGCCAGACAAACTGCCACTCAGCTAATACATTACTTTCTAAATATAAAAGCAACTTACTGCTTGCACTGACAATTCAGCACATAAGCAAAAGGGAACAATGTAAAACACCAGACTGAGCTGAGGCTGCAGAAGCACATACTCGTCTTAGTTTCCTCTCTGTAATTATTTATGGAAGAGTACTGGAAAGACAGGGGAAAGCACATCCAAGGAAAAGAAGCAGCACAGAGGTTGAGCCCATTAACAGCAGGAGTTGTCCAAACACACAGCTGACACTGATCACACAGGGACTTCTACCCCGTTCCCCACAAGATGTCTTGCCCTTGTTCCTTCATCTAACTGCTTACAAGCACTCAGAAAAATAATGTGTATAAGCCAAAGCAGTAGCTTCTGGCTTTCCTGGCCACAAAGACAACACTGGGCTCTCCCCACAGTTACCTTAAATCGCATTTGCGGAGACAAGCAGGATATAAAATGCTCATACCCTCAGATGTTCATACCCTTCGCTATCCCACTCAGCTCATTCAGCACTGCAGATAACAGATAACCTTCCTCAGTCTCCACCAATGTCAAGTATAGGACACCCTGCAGACTGACAGGTTTCTCATTTTATTCCAATTCCCTAGTCTCATTCAGCCACAGAGTGAAACAGTGAGGAGAAGAAAGGAGCAGATAATTTCCTTACTCTTAGTTCTGTAACCTCAATTTCCAGTCTGGCCAGCCCCACCAGAATGCCGTTCCTACAGTGGGCTTCTCATTCCTTCTTGGGTTATAATAAAATCAATTCACTTGTGTATGAAGTTATTTTTAGGTACTCTTTTACAGAATTAAAAATTCATCTGCAACACTTCTCTGCAGTTGAATTATATTTTAAAAACAGCTTTCTTGGAGACCGTGATTCATAATACTGAATTTCACATATAAAATCCAATTCATAACATAAAAAATTATGGAATTACATCCTTTTTTTTGTTTGAAATTTAAAGAAAAATCTCAGATCTTGGGAGATCTTGAAGGTCTCTGGTTAGCTTATAGGTATGTCAATGCAAAGTGAAATCATTCTCCTTAAAGGAAAAAATGAATTCACTTTGGCTGGCAGTTCAGGAACTGCCAGATTTTATCCTCCTGCTCCTCCAGCACCGTCATACTTTCTCCTCCAAGCTTCACATCTCAGCGAATTTTCAATACTGCACTCTCATACTCTGAGAACCAGAAGCATCGTCATTACGTGCAAGCTTCAGTTTCTGATGCAGCAGCTACAGCCAGGTTAAACTGAAAACTGGAAATGAGAGCATTAAGGGAGCAGCCCTACTTTAAAATGTACATTTTTAACAAGGTAAGGTAATAAATTAAAATCTATTTTCACTTGGTGCTGAATTTTAGCATTATAAACATTTCTAGTTCACAAAGCCTAAGTTAGGGTGGGTCCTTTTGACACATCCCTGTGCAAAGCACACAAACACAGATTACTGTGAACCTGGAGAAAGCTGAAAATGAAAGCTGTTCCCAAGCCTGCGCTTTGGTGGCTAATTGCACAGAGGCAGGGTCTGCGTGTGGCAGGGTCTCAGTGAAGCCACTTAGATTTGTAGAGACAGGAAACACAGCAGCTTCTGAATTCCTCTAAGCAGCTTCCGAGACCTCTCTAAATTCCAGGAAACTGTTGATACTTGACAAAATTTAGCATTGCAAAAATGTTGAAAAATTATTTTGATTAATTAGACAGCTCCTGCATTTTGAGGCTCAGCATTGCATAACCTGTCTGGGCTAGAAATATTTTGGTAGATGAGGACAGATAATTTTCAGCATCAGTTTTAACAGAGCAAAAGTGAAAAATCTGCACCACTGGCTTTCTAGAACCTTTCTGGTGAACAAACCTGAAAAGGACGAGTTTGGTTTCATGGCTACTTTCAGCTGCTGGATTGCCAGCCAGCAGGAGTGCTTTGTATTAATTTCAAACGCCTGCATCATGATTCGAACATTTTCCTATGCCAAGTGGTTTCCACTAAGTTAACAAACAGAAGTATTCAGCCTCGTGCTGGAAATCTATTTGCATTCCAGAGGACTTGAGTCGATGGGCACCAGGTTGTCATTCACATACTCTGTCTAGCAAAACAACGTTCCCTGCTTACTTACACAGAGCAAAAGTGTTCTAGGAATTTGCAAGTGTGGTGTTCTTAGAAACAGTGACCTGCAGCCACTGCTCCTTAAAGCACTAATTTTACTGGTGGGATGGGGGTACAGACCCCAAAAGGAACATTTGCATTAAAAAGGTCAAACAAGTAAAGGGTGAAGAGCTTCAAGAAAGTCACACACAGTGCTACTCTTCCCCTCGGGGATATCTCATGATGTTGCAAGCAGTGGATGCAGGAAAGATTTCCTGATTCATACCAGGATGAGGTGGGGGAAATCTCCCCCCCCCCCCCCCAGATGTCCTTCTCATTCCACCTAGCTGGAGGCTGTAGCTGACAAGGTAAAACTTGATGATACCATATAGGAAATACCATATGTATGCTAGCAGTTCTCCAAAAATAGAAACATGGTGTCAAATAGAAAAATACAAGAAGAAAAATCAAGCTCAGTAAGAAGCTGGAAGGAATAAACTGTTTGCAGCACTGAGCCCTCTGTGTAACTTCAACTACAGATGTGCAGGTACCACATCTCAGTATTTCCTATTCTGCAACTGAAATGGCATCAAAGTAGGACACATAGGTAGATACACTGATGCCACATTCAGGTGGTTTTCACCTTAAGATAACGTCCAGCCTGTGAGAAATGCCACCTTCTGCTTCCTCTGGTTTTAAAAAACATCACTCAGCAGTGAGGAGAATCATCAGGCAGGAACTGGCAAATTCACTTTGGGCAAATTATGAATTTTGATCCTAATAAGAATGACCAAACAATTCAGCATTTTGTGACACTGTCCTTCAGACCTCCTTGTGAGTTGCAGGAACTCCCAAAATCACCCTGTGAATTGCTGAGTCTTGTTCTATCCACCGTGGAAGAAAAAAGCATGCAAAATGACAGTAGTATGTGTGGCCTTCCATGAGCTTAGACTCCAGTCTTACTGAAAATGGCCAACTTAAATATTGCTCAGACATTGCACATCCAAAATATATATTCCACACAGGACTCTTCTCTTGAACTGTCTAGTTCAGCTCAAGTTTTCTCATTGAAGACTTTGAATGCTGTTGCTTTTCCACCACTAGCAAATGTGGACTCCAAAGTTTCTGAGATGGAAACTTTTTGCTTTTGAGGGTTTAAAATGTAAAAAATAAAAATAAAAATCTCTGATAAAAAATAATTATGGTTCTTGCATGATGTCCTAATAAGTTTTTTCACATCCGTGATATATGTTTTAAGATAAATTAGGTCATGTTCAAAAAAAAAAAAAAAAAAGCACCAGCTTTAAATAACAGGGTGACCTTTGGGTATATTTATAATTAAATGAGTTGGTAGAGTGACTTGTGTAGCTTCCCTCTTTTTACTTATAGAATGAAAAACCAAGACCCTGCTGAAGTTAACAGCAGAACTCTGATTGGCATAAGCAGCAAGAGGAGCTCACCCATATTCTATATCATGAAGCCATAACTGGCCGTCTCCATTAGGACTAAAGTGACAGGAATGCTGTAGGTCAGGATGAAGGTGTATTTGCAGCCTGCATAGTTTCTGCACGCATTAATAGTCCTTCATGAGTATTATGTTCACATTTTTCAGAATGTATTTGTGGTATTTTATTTGCTAAAGCCTGGCCGGGTGGTCACTGCTGTCTGAGATGTAAAATTATGAAAGCCCCTGGCCTAATCTGCAAACCAAACAGCACGGAGCTCGCTCAGGTTGCTCGACAAGCCGTGCCCAGCCAAGAGCAGTGCTGTCCACTGAGTATCCCTCTTGTTCTGCCTTGGCTGGAACATCAGGAGTCAGAGTGGAGAAAAACCTCTTCAGGAAGGATGTGAGAAATGCTGAAAATGCACAGTACCCACAGCAGAACTGTACCGTTTTCTTAATTTGTCTTTTTTTTTTTTTTTTTTTTTTTTTTGGTTTTGTCCCAGCAGGAGAGGAAGCTGAATTTACAGAAGGAAAAAAACCTAACAGCAGGGAACGTGCTCGCCGAGCCCTGACTCACGCTGCTGGTCTTCCCTGGGGTCAGGAGCTCCGCTTTTGCTTACTCACTGCAGCAGCAAGGAAAATCAAACCCGGCGCATGAGACAAGATCTCATCTCTGCCAGTGTTGTGCCTGGCAGCTGGCACCAAGTTTGACTTTCAAGATCACCAGCTTCAGCAAGTATTTTTTAGCAGCAAAAAGAAGAGCAAGGGGAGGGTGCCCTGAGCAGGAGGTGAGGCACAGTCTATCTCCAAGCTTGTGAGACCCTCCCTGGTGCCCCTGTGATGCCCCCACTGTGGGAGCTGCCACCTCAGCCTCCGTGCTGGCCCTGGGGCTGGGTGTTGAGGACCACCACACGCCATCCTCCAGCCTCCCTGCAGACAGATGGGCCCATCAGACACAGACAGGCCCTGAGAGCAGCCTCTTTGCCCCCCTCACCACAGAGCTGGAGACCTGGGGGCTCAGGAAAGCACCAGGACTCTCAGCTGCTGCCATTCCCACTAGCTGCAGTGCAGAGCCAGTGAGTTTCTGGAGCACTACAGCAATAAATGTCACATGCAGGGCAATTATGTGTTCATCTCTCTCTCTCTCCTTTGCTTTTCAGCTACCTTCTGATGCAATTCAGAGAGCTCAGTCCAAAAAATGACTGTTCAAAAGCTCCAGTAAAAGCAACCCATGTGTAGCAAAATGGGGAAAATTCCCCTAAAATTCCTCTGGTCCAGTTTTCATGGTCAGTGCAGACAACTGCTTCTCCTCAAATATGTGTTGTCATTAACACAAATTAAAGCCAAGCCTGAGAGCCTGCTAACTGCAGATTAATTAACATTCCAGATTAATGTTTTTTGTTTTCAGAGAAAGGACGGAGCTGCTGAAGGTCACTTTGCTCTGAAGGAGATGGGAAAAATGCACGATGCTGCACCACACTCTGCAGAGAGTGCAGAGATGTAGCCCTGTGAACCAAGCACTTCCAGCAGATCTCCACGTCTTGATATACATAAATAAGGACATGATGGGCTAATGCGATGCTTCAGAGCAGGGACAAGGAAGAGGATTAGGGTTCAATAATTGCATCAAAATTGGTATGAAAGGGACTTGGCTCATTGGAGCCCTTGGGGATTATTTTTAATAAAGGAGACGGAGCAAATCTGCAGTGCGTAGGACTAGGGCATACAGGAATGCTGTGTCCAGTTTTGCACCACACACACAAAGGTCAGGAAGGACATCAAGAAACCAGAGAGGGTCTAAACTGCAGAGTTACTGAGATAGTTACAGCAAATGAGCTGCAAGGACAGGTGAGCATCCTACAGCTACCCAAAGTACAGGGGTAACGAGACCTGAGCCAAGATTGGAGCAGAGAATAAACCAAGGGGAAGCCAAGGAGAAGCCAAGGCTGTGCCATTTGGGCCCTTCCACTTCAGCTCATTAAGTAAAATAGTGATCCATATTTTGGTTGCTGTTTAAGTCAATTTTCTGATGGCTTGGAGGTTTCAGGAGCAACTGAGCTCTTATTTTATGGAGTTTTGGTGCTGAATGCTCAGTCCCAAAAAGATTAGGAAAAACTTTAAAGCCAAAACTGCAATCAGAAAGGGCAATGAAACAAAGTCAGAAAGCACAATAGCTGTTTCCAATGCTTCATTAATTCAATTGTGCTCTTTTGGCTCAATTTTTTGATTGATTTTATTTAGGCTCAGAAATCCAATATTCTCATATGTTTTCATTTAGCCTATAGTCAAACATAGGCTGCTTGGCTGAGGTTGTAAACAGCTGTCTCTCAGAATTACAAAATGTGTTCAGATACTGGTTCATCAGTTCCTCTTCCAGTCCTCTTACAATTATTCAGTTTGTGCAGGTAATTTCCAAAACTTTTTAGGCACAGAGTATGAAGTGTGTGTTTTCACATTTTAGAGAGATGCCCCTAGCCACCTCTTCCCAGAACAAGTGTGACTGGTGCAAAATTCACAGTCCTTCTTCCTCCAAATAAAATAGCGCAGGCAACGGCATTTTGTCCCCTGTGATTTTCAAAGCCTTTCAGAGACAATTTCTGCTCAAAAATTCATAATTTGGTATATTTAAGATTGCTGTCAAAACAAGTGTTGCCTATTACAGATCAGGGCCCCTTTAGATCTGATGCTACGCTAAGAGCTATAGCCAATTCCAGCAAGATGAGCCATTCAACAGGAGCCATTCTGTCTAGATGACTGATGTCTCCACCTGTGTCACGGAGTGTGCACGCCTTCCAGCCAGGGCAGGAACAGCAACGAAGCTTCATGGCCACAGCAAGAGCAACATAATGCTCAAGAAATGAAGAACTGCCTACTCCTGTAGGAGGTGAAAGGGAAGGTAGAGAGTGCTACAAGATCAACATAAGCTGTAGCTCCTAATGATGAAACAATACCAGAAAATTGAAGCTTTCAGCAAGGGTCTACAGGTAGTTTCTTTGTTTTCTTTGGGAAGGAGGATCAATTTGAGAATGGTAAATTCATTGTCTGGATCTTCTATAAAATAGAACCAGTAATATACCATGTGCTTCTGTGTTCCCCAGCATTGTGTTTCCCAACACCTCCAATATGAAACAGGTGCAAGTAGAAACTTTCTGCTTCCTGCTCAATAGCCAGCTACCACCTCAGGTTATCAAACACAGCTATTGCTGACAGTCAGTGTTTGGAGAGATTGTAAGGAGGATCATCCTGTTCTTTTGGGAAGCAGATGCAAGTCAACATTCCAGCTTTCTACCTTAATCTCACATCTCCTGGCTTGTTCCTAGAAAACCCATTCTGCAGTGGATATCTGTTAGTCTTTAAAGACTAATTTAGGCACTACAATTACAGATATGGTTAAGGCCCTGCCCACCCTATTTACCCATAGACACAAATTTTAAGTTTGAGCGTGGGAAGGAAAGGAGGCAGAGAAAGCTCAAGGAAAGCTGTTCAGCTTTTTTTTACTAGGAAGAGTAAAATACAGAGAAAAAAGAAAAAAAAAAAAAAAAGAGAGAGAGAGAGAGAGAGAGAGAGAGAAAAGCTAGCTGATTCAGAGAGCTTGCAAATTTATGTGGGACATTAATTATTAATTTTCCCTTTTATTTTAATCAACTTTTAACTCTAGGAGAAACACCCATTTTTAAACTGGCATTAATTTTGAAACCCAGGTAGTTTTGGCTGAGAGAGCCTGGGGACATGGATGCTGGCATTAAAATGGCTTTGGTCATGCCCACCAATGCCACTGCTTGTGTGCATGGATGCTTGGTGGGCTGTTTTGTGATCAGGGGGCCATGGCATCCCCTGTGCCCAGCCCTGGCCCCCAGCCCACCAGGAGGGCACAGCCAAGGGCAGGCAGTGCCCCACAGGGCAGCATGCACTCCTCCTGATGCCTGCTGTGGCCCGCAGGGATGAGCCTGAAGTGGCCTAGATGTCCTGCTACAGACATTTGATTTTTTGGTTCAGGATGATCTAGAACTAACAGTTTTATTTTCAGGTTAAATTCAGCCTGTGTATTTGTTTCCAAGGCAGGCTACAGCTCCAATAACACATCCTGACTGGCCACTGGGGACCAAGATGTCAACAAGTATGAACCCAGCAAGAGGAACACCTCTAACAAAAACATTGATTCATATTTGTGAAGAACAGCATTACAGAAGGAAAGAAAACTTCTTCAAGGTTATTCTCTCACTATTAAGCCTTATTCATTACTTGCACCAGTTATACTGATCATACTCAAGGTCAGGGCTTAGTTATAAACCCATTTGCATGAAGAAAAATTAAGAACAGGCTGCTCACACCTTCACTAGCTGCCTGTGACGACCTGGGGATGCCACAAGGAAGGAGTACAGGCATCTCCTGACACCAGGCACTCTGCACTCAGCAGCTATCTCCTTTTCTCTACCACACCTAGGCACAGCAGGCACAGCACCTGCTTGTGCCAACTGCGAGCCCGTTACAGACTTGTGGACATGGAGAGAGGGCCCCCAGTCCCAGCTGGGCCAGACTGCTTGCCAGCCAACTTTCCTCTTTGGTCTGAGTGCTTTCAGTGATGTTTGAATCATGGAACTAGCCCAAGAGGACAGAGATCACTCGTAAAAGGCATGCAATCCATGATCTAAAGCTGCTAAGAAAAAATTCCACCGTATTTCTCTTTCCCTGTTACCACACTGTGCTGGTATTTCCCAGGCAAACCCAAAACCTTCCTTGCATACCTTCAGAGATGAACCCCGATTCCTCCAGTTCTCTGCAGGGCCAAGGTCTCACCTGTTTGAGAGGGACATTCCCTCAGCCCGGGAGAGCACTTTGCTCCGGTGGAAGTTCAGTCTCACAGCTGGGCAGCTGAGGGGAAGGTTTAAGGGGCATCTGCAGCAGGTGGGCAGTGAGCACTCCTGCGGTGCATGAAAGGCTCAGCATAGCCACGTAACAGCCGAACACAGTCTCCAAGACTACATTTCTCTGAACAAATCTAATTTTCCATCAAGAAAGAAAGCAATGTTCGTCTGCACATTGCTTCATAGGCTGTGGAGCCGTTCCCTGGCTATTATCACAATTGCAGCTATGACTATAAGAAACACAGCTTTGAATTTAAAGCTTCAGCTCAGGAGTGGCTTGACCAATTCTTAAATGATTATTTAACTAATGCAAGGGCAGAACTGGAAAGGACTTGTTCACATGTACTCTCAAGCCTGCTGTCCATCTAGGGCAAGTTTTTTAACATGCCGAAACCATCAAGTTTGCATAGGAAAAAAAATTTACTGATGACTGAGACAAGAACTTTGCCTGTTTTCCATGATACATTCCAGGAGAATAGGAGTCCCAGGATGGAGTACACTACCTTAGTCCAGGCAAACAAGAGCCTTCTGGCACACACCAGCAGTGCAGTTTTCAGACTGATAATGAAACCATAAAAATGGAAACATTAATTAAGTGCATGGAACACGGGTGAGGTGGTGAAGATAAGAGGTGCAAACTCTACTGAGGCCAAGTATGAAGTCCTTCACGTAGTTCCAGAAAGAGGAATTTGTTCTCTTCCCAAGGGAACTCCTTTATAGTACAAGAAATCAAGATACAGCATCTTCTGTTCTGTAACAAGCAAAAGCCTGGCACAAACACTGTTACAGAGGTTGAAACAAGCAGGAGACATTTGGCTTGGAAAAGAGCAGGCTGATCTTAAGAGTCAGAAATTGTCTGTAGCCATAGCATTATGAGAACACTCTTAGCAGAGCATTCAGCATTGTACCAGAACTTTGTAGACACTGGAAAAAGCTTTTGATAGAACAGCAAAGAATGTCACTTGCAAAATAATGGGGTGTTATGGACCCCCTCTAGAAAGACAATTAAGAGTATAGAAACTTAAGATGGATCTTAACACAGGCAAGCTCACATTAGCACTCCTCCAAACCTGCTTGAGAGGTAATATCATGTAGTCTTCTTTTCCTCCACTGTTTCATCCTTCTTTCTTTCTTTCCTTCCTTTATTTATTTATTTATTTTACTGGATAAAGACTGGCTTGATTAGAAATAAGATTACATTGGATCCGACCGCAACAATTACAAAATATAGGTTTCATAGACAGTATCTGCCTCAACACCCACATGCCACAAAATGACATTAAGAAGACTAAGATTGGAAGAAGCAGCTGGAAATGTTGGTTGGAAGAGGATAAGAAGGAAAAGAGTTAACACAGGAGAGCAGGTGACATGGCAGGTCCTTTGGTATTGATTTCCATGCACACTGAGAAGGCCAAGGAAACAGTTTCCTCTGAAGGATGGTGGGGTGGGCTGGCACCTGTGAGGAAAATATCCTTACTGAAAGTGGGGACTTGTACATGACTTTTGTTCTTCAGAAAACAGTTCATGCCTTACAATAAACTTGATTGACAATCAAACTTTACATCTTTAACATGTGTCAAATCATTATGATTAAGTGAGTTGCAAACATGAAATAATACAAAGCAGCTGATGAAGAGACTTCAAGTTAATATGGTGATATCTACACTGGATTTTTAGATATTAACTGACCTTAATAGACAGATAGATATTAACTGACCTAATAAACAAGGGCTTACGCAGAATGAAGAAAATCTTTGTGGAAGAGGAACTGAAAATGGGTCCACCACATCTGAATAAACTGACATTATGTATGAGACAACCTTCTAATGAGCCTGTTGGGAAGCAAGGAGGAAGACCCAAACCATCAAGAAGAGGAAGATATGAGCACTGATTTCTTCTGCAGTCAAATCAAACAATGTCTCAAGGATGAAAAAGCACTGAGGATAATTACCAGCAACTCTTCTGCTTCCCTGAAATAAAAATGAGACTGGGCACACAGTCTTGACACACAGGCTCTTTGTGAAATTAACTTCAGTCCCCAAATAAGGAAGACTGATTGTATAAGAAAAGCAAAAAAATAAGAAAAAAAAAAAACCGGGGGGGGGGCCCCCCGAGCTGAGAAGTTACATAATATTACTGCTTTGCCTGCCAAAACATAGGAGGATCAGAAAAGGAGAATTAGCTTATCTGAAGGAGACAGTGGTACATAATTTGGCTGTAACTGTAACTAAGTCATTGTGTGTAGGACATTTATACCAAGTGGTTTCTAAAAAGCAATAGAAATTATATTATGTAAAAAGCATAAAATAAATAAATATTTTTCAAGAGCACAGCTGAGAGAGAATATTTTGAGACACTGTTTCAATGTTTATATCTACCCTCTCTAAAAGTTTTGGAATAATAGTAGTTTTAATTAAGGCTACACTTCACGTGGGAGGATTTCAATAAAATGAATGAATTACAACATTGCAGAAATGCTCTTTTCACCTAGACTTACTGTATGCAATGGTAAGATATACATCCAGGCCCTCTGGCCATGGAAAAAAAAAAAAATCTACAGGACATATTTTGCATATCACCATAATTTGATGGTCTGTGATTTCTCAAGAAAACAGAAATGTGAGAAACATGTTGACAGTTCAGTCTAATTCCAGAATTCTTCTATGTCACAGTTGCTACTTGTGAGTATTGCACATAAAAATAAATTCCCCTGACTTAAAGAAAAAGGGATTTCTTTTTCTTTGCTATGAGATGAAACCCCTCTGCATCACTAAGCAATATGCAGCTAAATTTGAATTTATACTCTCACTGTTGTCCATGATAGAACATTTGTGATTGTGTGTTTAAGAGACAGATACTGATTGAATAAAGCCTGCATGACCAGGGGATAATTTGAAAAGATCTCTCCTGTGATAACAAGAACATACAATGCTTTAAGGAAAAAATAATGTTGTAGCTCACTGTTAGTAGCTACAACAGGACAAGGTCATCCTTTGGACTACACCACCTAGTCTGAGCACCACAGCAGCATCTTTGTAACACGCTTGATCCTCTGTGAAGAGGATCTGTCCAAGAAGTACATCCTGACTTTCCTGCCTCAGGGTTCAGACCAGAACAACTCTGAAAAATCATACATAGAATACTGAAAAAATAAATAAATAAATAAATAAATAATGAAGTGTCTTTTCTGATAGCATTAGGTAGGACAAAATGCGCACAACCTATTAGAAGTGTATAATCATTAGGAAAAAAGGTAACAGGACTGTTTTATATACTCCATTGCAGTTGGAACGTGATCATTATTCTCATTTTAAATTTCCTGACCATTAAAAAATATTTTTTCTTTCAGTCTCCATGTTAAGCACACAAGTGAACCATCAAGACACATTGTACAATTGTCTGTTTATCTGTTGTTTTTTTTTTCTGCATTTATCTGTTTTCAATCACTGTCTTTTTTTGTCCTTGATAGATAAATTTTATAAATCCTAAATTTCAGACACTAATTAGTGATTCTCTCCTCACTTCATGACACCAAACTGTTCAGCTGCAAGCTCCTGGGCAGGCCTGTCCAGCTTCCTGATAGCAAGAGGTCAGGTTATACCCCTAGTACTGAGTCCAGGGCCAGATGGCAAAACCCCCCTGGTCATGGTATTGAAGGTGAAAACTAACACCAAGGCAGAGCAGAACCGAGCTGTGAGCAACCCAAGGAGAGCTCTAGCTGTTTAAGAACAGACATAAAAGGAGAAAACAGAAGTCTTCTGGTTTCTATTTGCAGATCCATAAATGATGTGCTGTGTGGAAAATTATATTGAGGACGATGTCATTTGTTACTTCTTCACCCAGGTTCCCTGCCTCCAAATTCAGCTCCCTACATCTACACAGCTACGTGAGCAGGGGCCAAGTTTCCAAGATTTCATCAAAATTTCAGAAAATCCAGAACTTCCCTCTTCTGCAAAACAACGTGTGGTTATAAGGCACCAAATCTCCACAAGTGCAAAGCAACAAAAACATCTAAGGGACCTCACAAGGACCTCGTGAGAAGTCATGAGCTGGGACATGAATTTGCACAGAGGTACCCAGAATGGGTGACAGCCCATTTATTTCTGCTACTATAACCATGGGTAGCAGAGCCTGAGATTTTGTTTCCTCCCTTGCTTGATACAAGAGTAAACACAGCAGAGCATAAACTAAGGAGATGATGCAAGTGACTCTGAAAGACATGCAGTGATGACATGGAAGGTCCAGGTGCATCGTCTCTTACCTCCTGCCATTCCATTTCCAGAGAAACTTAAGACTGCCTTGGAAGCAGTCTCTTCAGTTCCCTGCTATTTATGTGTTTATTAAACACATGTTTATCTTTTTTCCATGAGGACAATAGCAGTGCTTGACTTTTTCAAAGCCCAGAGTCCCATGTCCAGCTTCCACACGTTACACCCAGTCATTCAGGAAAGGCATTTTTTTTTCCTTCCAGCTGGCAGGCAGCTTCAGTTCTGCACAGATTGGTGACAGTTTGAGATAATTTTCTTCTGATTTTTCTCTTCCTGCTCTCTGCACTGCTGAGGTTTCACCCACCCCACTCAGCTGGGGAGCGTTGCCTGCCACAGCATGTTTGCAGCCCAGCGCCAGATGACACAGTAACCTTGCTCTGGATCTCCAACACTTTTTTGCCCATGCTGCTTGCCCAGTGGTTGACACATCCATTTCAGGTGAGATGCTATAATCCAATTCTTGCCAAAAATCTTTCCCCTCTTCCTTCCAACTTAGCAAAAAACAGAAATAACATTTTCATGGTCTTGTTCCTCCTGGAATTTTCTCACACCCTTTCTAGGAATACAAAGAGGATGTCTTTTCGCAGTCCCATTCCTACACATACACACAGTTGTAAGAAAATGCTCTGAAGGCACATCAAGCAAATAATACCAATTTTCAAAATTCTACAGCAATGTATTTATACAAATTACAGAATTCTGTATGTATTTTACACTCCATTACAGAATATCAAGTAAATAACACCATTTGCTCTTTTTCCCCCATTAGATTTCTCTTCAAGTGAATTTTAGCGCTCAGGAGAGGTGCCAGATTGGCAGAGCTAGGAAATGAAGACTCCTGAGTGTGCACGGCCAAGGGGCAGCAGCAGTGCAAGCCTGGCTTTGTCAGGTCAGCTGTCTTCAGCCCTGCTTCAGGGCCATGCAAGGAGCCAGAGGGTATGTGTACCCCTCCAGCCCTTGGCACAGCAGCCAAGCAGCACCCAGGGGGTGAAGGTCGTGCCCATACCCCACCAAAAATAACAAAAAAAAATCATTTTACACAAGTGACCGAACAAAATCTGTTGTTTGCTACTTGAGCCAGGCTGGATTTGGCCCAGTGAGGCTCCAATGAGTGGTGAATTCTCAGATCCTGGACTATCCAGTCTCGCAATAACGCCCATGTTAAATTACATGTTTCTATATTTACAGAAAGTCAGTATTTACACACCATTATGGGTTATTAGAGTAAATTGGTTACAGTTTATTTATATGGACTGCCATAAACTCATAACATTTTTCTTGGTTTTAATCCTTTCTTTAGAAAAGTACAAAAAATAAATAAAACATGTTAATGAGTAGTAATGATTTGCCTATGTCTAAAAATCCAAATCAATTTAACATTAAGACTCAAACCATGGCCTAGTATCCTGGCCTCGACTCCTAGTGTTTTTAACCTTTGCCATTCATTTCCCAGCACATGCAAGATTTTCTGGAAAAACAGAGTTGCAGCCTTCATTCCCTCCCTCCTCACAGTACAATTGCTCTGTTTAACACTGAGCCCAGCACTTCCCAGGAGCTCTCTTACTTGCTGGGTCCAGCAAGGCTTTGTGCCTCCTGGTCCAGTGATTCAGTACCTGGTTAACCTGCGGCACATCTACGTGCAGGTTATGAAGGGTTACAAACCAACCCCCGGGCTGCAGATTGGGCTTAGATCCCTTGGCAATAGCAGTCCCTAGGCATGTCGGTGTCCGACTGCATCTTACAGATCTGCTAACAGAATTTACATGTCTTTATCATTCAAAACCAGTTATAACAAAATGCCATGTTTTATTGCAGGTTGCAGGTATCTCCCAGTCGAGGTGTGGCCTCTCCTCCTGCAGAGCACAGGACGGTCCCACTTGTTCAGGACACCAAGCCATGGGTTATTCCAGAACAGATTTATGTTTCAAATAATATCTGTTTATATCACGTGGACAGGTGTGCATTAGAGCAAAACAAATCAGGATTATATAATTATGAATAGGCTACAATTCTGGCTATGCCAAAGTACATTTCCACCCAGACTCGATGTCTCTGAGGGCAGCATCACAAGTCCTGCAGACCCCATGGCAAAAGCTATGCTCGTTGTAATGGCATCAAGTTCAAACCCTAAGGGATGCAACAGCTACAAAATGCATTTATCAAATGGGTCTTACATGGTTTTTCTCTCTTTTCTTTTTTTTCTCCTTCAGGATACTGGGGGAAAAATGACTCTTTCTATGGGTTAACTCCCAAATGATAATTGCTCATCGACATTTTAGTGTGCTTAACATGAAATGCTACAGTTCCTTAAATTTTATGTACTATCATCTCACGGTTCATGAATATTTGAACATATTTTAGGAAGAAAAAAAAAATAAAAGTCTAATACTTTCCCCCCATTGTCATTATCGATAGAGATTTATTAGTTTCATTTTGCAAGTTTTACTTTAGGAAGGGTGCTAATATCATGTATTATGACAGTCACACTGAAAGCAATTTTCCATAAAAGATGTTACAATGACCCCTATGGAACTTGTATAATTTCATAGTAGATAGTCAAGTGCACAAATAAACATGTTTACAAGACTGATCCTGTTAGCCTGGTTCTTACCCTCTGAAACCTTTATGTGCTATTTGTGGAATCTTAAAATTAGTACAATTGTTGATATTATTTATGTTGTTTCTGGCATTCTGCTTTAGGAAGGAAAAAAAAATAAAAAAGCATATTTATCATTTAGCTTTGGTATAATCTGCAGTAGGTTTTAACAAGTAGAATATATTCCAACCCCTATATTTTCCACAGCCGTGAAGTTTACAATGATGTAATAAGTCACTTTATCAGAGAGGAAATATTACAGACACAGAAAAAAAGTTGAAGACCCAGTTTTCTTTTTAATCCTCTGGGGTAAGCTATGAAACAAGCAGTCAGAAGAGTGAGTACTCAGTGTCATGAGTGGTGTGCATACTTTTACAATAATATGGGCACAAAAGAGATTGTCGCCTTTAGTACATGAGGGTCACTAGAATTTATTATTATTACCTTTTTATTGTTTTTTGTTGTTTTTTTTTTTCTTTTTATCCATGCACCTTTATATTTACTTGCATGAATTTACCACAGGTTCATAGTGGCCTTTGCCGTTTTAATGCTTACAGAGCCTAAAGCTTCCAAAATGCCTATCTGGCCTGTACATATTTCATTAAAAATAAACTCTATATAATAAATAAATATATAAAATAAATAAAATGTTGCCTTTGGAATTTCTATAAATAAATTTAACTTTTTATTTTTTATTTTTTTTTTACTAAGAGGTCTTTGCTTTAAACTCAGCGGGGTGAGACCCAGCGAGTGATTAACTGAAAAGTCTCTTGTCTAAGTAAGACTGCACCCTCCATGCCTTTTGTAAATGCAGCGTACACTTGAGCAGGCCACCAGCCAAAAATCCCGATGAATCAAAGTATGGCAGCTATGCTGATATATGACGAAGTACAACTGATCAAAAATTTAAAAGCGTGTCCATTCCCCAGCATGCATCAGGCCGTTCTCCTCCTCCCTCGGCTCCCCTCTCTCTCACTCCCATTCACGCTCTCGCGTCCTCTCGCGCTCGCTCTCACTCACTCTCTCGCGCTCCCCCTCTCGTACTAAATCAAGCGAGTGGGCATAGGCTCTCCTCCAGGAGGACAAACCTTTAAGTGCAGAACAAAATCAGCATGTTCCATCCAAGCCTCCATCATACATTATGCATGCGACAAAGTTTGGCAACAGTGGAGCTGATGTGATGACACAGCTAATCAATAAGAACCCACCGCATGAAACCTTTATAGTGGTTACTTTTTAAGGGCTCAAGTGAAGGAATTGTCTTTGTCAACTTTGGCTTAAAATATCCTTATATAGTTCAGGTACTTTCTCAGGGTCCACTGGTCTAGGTAAAAAATGTGTAAATTTTTGATGCCGTTTAGTCCTAGTCCCTTCTCTTGGAGTCCCATCTTTATTTAATGCAACGTAGTATCGTCTTCCAGTGTCCACGTGTTTATATAGATTTGATGAATATGTGTTATACCAGTTTTCTTCAAACTGCTCTCTGAATACACACTCCTGGGTTAATTTTTCCTATGAAAAGAAAAGAAAAAGTGGTAAGGAGCTAGCCACAAAAATAAGCTATTTTTAAAAGAATTGCTAATTTCACTGCTCAAAATCAGTAACTCAGTGTTCAACTCACAGAATGAACACTTGCAATATTCCCAATTTTAACTAAATAAAGCTGTATTGCTGGGTATTTCATAAAGCATTCACAAGGGTGAATGAGAAGCATAAATGATTCTCCAAAAGCTTTGTTGTCAAAAGCAAGACAGCACTAACAAACATGAAAGCAGGTATTTTAATTTCTGATCATTTCCAAGCACCTCACAAGACATTACTGGACTTGTATAAGCAATTCCTTGAATCATGAGTGCAAGCACTTGAACAAGCAGGCATTACAAAAGGGAACCATCACTCTTTTGCAGGGTGGTAACATCATTTAGGGTCTTAAAATCTCTATATCCTTTCATTACAAGGAGTACTTAATGTGTCTCATTCATTGCAGACGATACATTTTAATACCTGTGATTTGGTTTATTATTTGTACTGCAGAACCACAACCCACAAGAGCCTCAAACAGGAGCACAAACCCCAGGTGCTGAGATGATCAAGTTAGGCGAGGAAAAGCCCTCCAGGTTTCACGAGGGTTCTCCTTGTGTGTGTCCTCTCCTACAGAAGACACCCACCGAAGGCATCAACCATTTCATCATCTCCCCTGCCATGGACTCCCACTCCTTCCAGTTCACCCCCTCACCGAGCCTGCACATACAGCCTTTTGGTCTAAATGGAGAGGGTTGGCTTAAAAAGCAGCCACCTGATTCATTCTGAATGAATTGGGAAATGCTCACACAAGTGACTGAGCAGGAAGACTGGGGAAAAAAAAGTGTTAGCCTCTAGCATAGGAAAGCTGATGGAAAGGTGGGAAGAATAAGCCTGTGAATAGTCTTACCAGGTGGCACCAAAAAATATACCAATAATTTAATACTTTTATGTAACTAGCATCGTCACTCAAATAGCACTCATAACTACCAAATCCAGCTTCCAGTTGAGGATCATCTCCTCATTAATACAAAACTCCACACCATGTAGAATTCTCTGCATGTGTTTTTACAGAAATTAAAGCAGTCCTTTTAGGTAGATGCACAGAGAAGGGAAAACAGAGATCAAGGCCCAGGTGCAGCAAAGCTTTTATGGCACCTACACCCACAACCTGATCACAAGCAAGGAGCCACAGCTCAAACTCTAGTTCCTTTGAGGAAACCACCCTCCATGGCTTAACCCAGGAGCTTCACAAAAACTACCATCACCTAATCTTGCAACTCAGCCCAGAGCTGAAAGTATTTTGGGGATCACCTCTGCAGCTCAGGACTTGCAGCTCTCAACCTTTTCCTAAATCAAAGTGCTTTGGCACAGAGATTTTCTGCTGTTTCAAGACATGCTCAGAAATGTTTTTGCCTTGACAGTGCCAAGACATCTCAGTGTGTACCATGTGCCCAGTGGGTTTGTTCCACTGGTGCGGAGTGGGTCCAGTGGAAGGAACAGCCACCAACCCACAAAAGCCCCTCGCACCGCAGTGCCACGTTCTTGGGGTGACAAACCACCTTGCTGGCTGCTTGGCAAGCATGGTGCTCCCCAGGAGGGGTCTGCACCCCACCAGGCCTGGGGTCTGGGGTCCTGCTTGGACCCCTACATACCTCGTAGGATTCACCCAGGAACTGTCCCACATGGGGAGAGCAAACAGCCAGCACTCCCCCTACTAACCAAGGACTGGGCTGCAAAGTCAGGGTCCTCCTCAATGCCTAAATGCTTGGGATTGAGGTTTGTTTTCCTTTGTTTTGTTTTTCCTAAATTTAGGCAGCAGCAACTCTGATAGGCTAGAAAGGCAGCAAGCAAGCAGTTCCTGACTCTCTCTGATGGGTGTTGGGAACATTGTCACCCCTCAGGAAGGAGAAATCACCTCCAGGGCTGGGTGTGGGGACGTTGAACACTTGCATATTCACCAGGGCAGCGGCTCTGCGTGGATCCAGGTGGCTGTGGCAGAAGAGAAGATGGCAGCCCCATCCCTCCCAGCATCTCCAGCTGTTCCACCACCTCATGTCCCTCGCTGCAGGCTCAGCCAAGCAGAGTGCACCAAAATGTGAGCAGGTCTGCAGAGCTGCTGCATACAATCATTTATGTCACTTTCTGACTATGACACTTTTACTGTGCGAGGTAGAGAGGTTGTGGAGTCTCCGTCCTTGGAGATTTTTAACCATGGTCCTGGGGAAGCTGCTGTAGGTATCCCTGCTTGAGCAGGGGTTGGACCAGATTGCCTCTGTGGTTCTGCAAAGTAGCTCAAACACAGTAACACCCCATGCTGTTTACAGAAGGAAAAGAAAAATATATCTTTTTACATTAATTCCTCATCTATGGGCCAAATCCTGCATCAGCGACTGATAATTGCTAGAAACAGCAGCAGTAATGAATGCCACCAGACATCTGCAGCAGCTGAAAGTTAGGCACATTGCAGTAGCCCCTTGCACAGCCTCAAAGTATTAAAAAAAAAAAAAAAAAAAAAAAATCAGCTGCTATAAAGACCATCTTTAAGTACAGCTCTCATTAATATTTTATTTTGCATAAGGTTTAAAATCACTTTGTTTGCTTTAATGCAAAAGCAGATGCTAAGAGATGTTATATGCCGGGTCTATAGGTCCACCGGGGAAAGAGAAACTAATTCAAATTGTTTTCCTGCTCTCAGAAGGCAATAGGATCACATGACAAGCACTGCAGAAGCACTCCCTACTAAAAATAGCAACATTTTAGGAGGATATTTCAGTCCTGTCTTGAATTCATTAATTATTCACTTCATCTGCATTTTTTTTAGCATCATCATAAATTTCTATCTTTGCATGAACAGTACTTCCCCGTGCCCTGAAGGAGAAATTTTAAAATAGCCTCTCTTTATCTGGCAGGTTTGATCAATTATGACAGTGCTGTGGTGCACCTAGCTGGCAGACCTTGAATAAGGGCTTGCACTGTACCGCATGCTGGCTGAGTTCAATGGATTTCAAGCTCACAAGCTGAATCTTTATTTTACAAGTTCATCCTGGTTTTACTTTTCATCCTCTTACAGCTAGATCTCTTCAGGCCTTTATTAAAATCCTAAGAAATGCAGGTACAGACAGTAGGGAAATATTTCAATATGAACCTCAGAGGGCAATCAGGATGCAGGTTCAGATTCGTAGGAACACTAACAGTCACACTTTCAGAGAAGTGAAATAATTTCTTTGGAAATTCATTAAACTGTTCCCTCCTGGGACACCTAGAAATGCTGGTTGCAGCAAAAGACCACTGGAAAAAATCTATGCCAGTGACTTTGGATCAGGCCCCAGAAATAATCTGGGGAATAAAATCCCAGCATATCCTTCATTCCCATACCCTGGGAGATACTTATGATGATGGTTCAGCTAGTAGCAAGACAGGCAGGATCTGAAAGGCACTAGCACACTCACCTGTACTACCACAACACGACTTAATACCCGTTTACACTCATGTGTTGAACACACGTGCATTTTATTCAAGCCAGAAATGAGGATAATACCGGGGTGAGGCTTGTCCATCCTGCCAACACACACCTTCTTGCCTCACCAGCTTAGGATGGGAAACCTGCTGAAAACTTTTACAAAGTCCCTACACACACAGTCGAAAAGCAAGGCTTACACTTTGAATTTAGCAGTTTTCCATACTTCTAAAATCAACTGATTCTCTATAATTTAGTGCCAATATTTCGTTGCACCACGCTTGATGCCACCAGACATTTCTGTCGGAGGCTGACACAAATACCAAACATACCCAACTGGAACAGTAGTGGAAAGCAACCTGCATTCCTGTGAAAGGGGAGGCTGCCTGCCCTGAGCAAATCATTCAATCCAGGGACCAAATAAGGAGGTGACCTCAAAATTATATAAATCAGATGTTGCACCACACAGCACGTGTTTTCAATGAGGACTCTTTATAGAGTATTCCACTATAAAGTGATCGATCCCTATTTTGCTACATTTACACACGTTACCTGTGTTTTTAAGCTTTTATTTAACTCAAAATGTTTGAATAATTGAACTGTTCAAAGATGCACATATCAGAAGGACAAAGAAACCAAGGTGGATTTAATTCAGAAGTCTGGTAACCTGTGGTCAGTGCAAGTAAGCCCAGAAACCCTTTCCCTTCCTTTATTCTCCAGCAGCTAACTATGAAGCAAAATAATTATATTATCCTATTTGCAAGTAGGCCCTCAAAGAGCAAGATAGCAAATAAATAGAGAGTTACAGCCACCACAATGAAGGCTGTGCCAATGTGTTTAAAACAGATACCCCTGTGAAGCAGCTAACTGGAAATAAGTGGAAATGGGAAAAACACTGCCCAAAGGATGGTTTCATGACTTTAAAGGGCAGTAAGACATTAGTGCTGCTTCGTAAATGAAAGCACAGAACAGAGTCCCGTATAAACTCATCAATATTATTTTATTTAAAAAATAACCTTGCAGAGCTAAAACTAATTTATTTTGTAACTTGACAAAAGGAAACCTCTTCTGACAATCATACCTTTTACCACAGCAAAGAGGTTTCATGCTTAGCCAAGTACTCAGTGCCACATGTAGTTTTACCTTATGCAAACGACTACACTGATTCAATATAGGCACTTCACAAGAAAATGTCTAGTCCCGAATACCAAACAACTATTAAAGAGAAGTGTATCTGATGCAGTCAGCACTTCCAACATATCTGCTGCATGTTATCACTGTGTTAATCCACCCTGTCTTAATAAAATCACGTTTAAACATATTGTCTCCTAAATAACTTCATGCAAATCCCTTATTATGGCTATATGACATTAATAAAAACTGCATATGTGGTGAGGAGAAGCAAGCAAAAAAATCCCCTGTTGCCTCTGAAGTGGTTTTCTTTGCTCCTCTGCCTACAAGCACATGCATTTTACATATGGTTGGCCCTTCCCACGCCATAATGCAAACAGCCTCTAGAACACGCTATCTTCAGCTAATAATTAACACTCATCCAGAGTGGTCATAAATAAAGGTGCAGTTCAGCATTTGGCCAATGCTTTGTCTGATCTCCCGTGCCAAGCTGAGAAGTCTCTGCTGCAAGAACAATCTCCCACCACGATCAGAAGCCAGATCCCAGTGCCTGGGCAGTGCTGCTTTTCCTCCAAATTTAGCAGAGAGCAGTGCAAGGCAAGCACTGTGTAGTGAACACCTGACCTAGAGACTGTCACAGGGCTTTCTCTGAATGGTTTCTTTTAGCAGTGTTTTTCAGAATGCTGTTCATTTAATAATTTGACAGAACATCAAAAAAAAAATGGTCTGCCAAAAGGACTAGTTGGCTTTTTTGTGTGTTTGCATCAGTGCTTCTCCATGATCCCTTAAAGAGATGGCAGGAAACCCTGCAGGCCCAGAAGAGAGACCTAGCAAACAGCCAGGTATCCATGGTGCCATTCTCATGCATTATTCTCATGCATTTCATATTCCACAGCACTTTTTACAAGACAAGAGAAGTTAGGCAAGGCGGTCATGGCAAAACCACACCTGCGCAATTGCATTTTCCCTTCCTGAGGTCACCTTGTACTTCGGCATAGATGGAGTGCTCCTCAGCTTCTCCTCCCAAATTTTTAATACATTTGTATAAGGTTTTTATTATACATACACCCCACTTAAAATAAATAAATAAATAAATAAATAAATAAATAAATAAATAAATAAGCAAGCAAGCTTGAATGTTTTGTACTGCTACCATGAAGCCATTACAAAAGTGCTTAAAGATGGATATCTTTCATACAGAAAGTTTGTAAGACCTGGCAGAACTTGGTCCCCTTGGAAGTCGTATTATAAAAAGCAGCTACACAGACACAGGAACCATGGTGCTTCCATATTCTGATGGAGGCAACAGAAAACCAGAGCTTCCTGAACAAAGCAGGCAGGCTTCAGCATCAATAATGAAATCTCAGGAGATGTCAGTGCAGCAGGGACTTCATCACTTCTCCCTTTGGCCCCATTGCCCCTCTCCTCCTGCTCCCATGCCCTCCGCACCATCCTGGACCTCCCCTGAACGGAGCAGACAGGGATCCAGCACTATGCTGTCCCAGCATGCCAGGGAGCTCTTTTGCCATGAGCTGCGGGATCCAGAGATGCCAATTAGGCCCCCATCCATTTTCACCACTGCCAAATCAGCAGCTCTTGGTTTTAGGGATAGCCGCTCCTTGGAGGTTTCACATTTGCAGGAGCTGTCAGGCTTCACACACGCCCTCCCTGGACATCGAGCCATTAGAGGAAGAGCAGCCCCGCAGTGCCAGAGCTCGCATCTGCCTGCACAGGCTGCCTACCAGCAGCCGCACTCCTGTCTGTAAAGATTTGCTTTAAATCTGCCCAGCCAAGTGAACTGGAGGAAGCCCTGTTGTCACCTCAACACCTGGGGCCTGCTCCACCTTCTGCAGGAGGTCAGGACAAAATACCAGGGAAGGGCCCGGGGCACACATGCTGTCACAGTGCCTCTCCGAGAGCTGGAAAGCTTCCCTCTCCACACTGAAACAGCACAACGTCAGGAAGAAGTCAACTTCTCACAACCCAGCAAACAAGCAGGTGTGTTCCCCTCCCTCCCCGCCAGCAGGACCGGACCCATACCGTGCTGTTTACTATTCACACTTCTGACCTCTATTTTATTTTTGGTTCCCCTGGCACCATCAAGAACTGCAGTCATCAATGTTATCTAAGCATCTAATTCATCACGCTTGGCTGAACCCTTCCAAGAATCAGAAAGCAAGGTGGTATGCAATCTGATACAGGGCCTTAGCCAATTTTTAAAGACGACAGCAGAAAAGTTCCCATCAGCTTAAATGGAACTTGGATCAGGCTTGCAATGATAAAAAGACAGCAAATATTTTAAGACACTAAAAGAGCCATTTCAGGCACGCTCAGATTTACTGAATGCTGTAACCTGACCCAGCCCAGCTCCCTGCTCCACAAATTCTCTTCTATCATAAGACAATATGTATGTCAGCCCAGGTCTGCTCTCCTGCAGCTAGACACACACTCTTTAGCCTGTGCAACTGAAATATTAGTCAAGCTTTTCACTGTGTAGAGATTTTAAATAAATCATGCTTTGTAGAACTAAGATGAAGCACAACATCAAAGGGTATCATCAGTAGATTTTATTTTGCTTTGCAGTTCTGGAAGCACAGAACACCAGGCTAAGGAGAGAGAGCCCTCCTTGAGCAGAAAGTGCATGACTTCTGCAGGAGCAGCTGAACTCACACCCTGAAAGGCATTACAGCATGGGTGATAGAAGTATTTGATCTGCCTGAGCCTTTACACTCAGCGAGAACCTCCCAAAACCTGATTTACCCATCATTAGAGAAGCACCTGATCCCTCAGCTCGAAGGTATCATAAAAGCAGAACACTCAAGGCCCTTCAAAAAACACTTTGCCTGGGGGACCAAATAATGATAATACATATGCCGTGATAAAAATTCATCCCATTTAAGTACTTCATGTTTTATTCTTTCAGCAAGACAATTTGGTCAAGGGCTGATGAACAAAAGCCTGCCTCCAGATTTTGTTACTGTTTTTACATAAAGCTATCAGCTAGGGGATAGTTTGGAGGACAGAGACATCACTGACCACAGTGTCATTCTGGAAGGGGGTTGATCTAGATGCACTTTAAGTGTCATCAAACCAACAAAGAACCCCAGGCTATTGCATTTTGGAAAGATCCAGTCCTCCTCTCCGAAGTGCCATGCATCACTGGGGTCTTGGAAAACAATAAATTTGCCAGTGAGGCTTTAAAAGCTGCAGTGCTTTGCTGGGCAGCACTGCAGAGGGCTGCTACTCTGAGACTTCACCCAATGGATTTAATTGCATATTCAGCTGAAGTTGTTTTAAAATGAGGCCTTTTAATATCCCTCCTTTTTTGGACACAAGGGAAGGCCAGCCTTTCAATGAGCAGCTGCTGAAGAAAGCATGTCATATTTGCCCTTTTACACAGTTCTCATAAGCTCTCTCTCCAAAGATGCCTCTTTGGATGCATCTCCCATTCCCTTTCCCAGAGGCAATCCCACCATAAAGTCAAGGGTCTAGATACACAATTTTTAGTATTTCAGTTTCTGAGTAGGACAAAAAAACATTCCCAGAGATTTCCACATGTCTTTGGTGCTGTTATGCCCTGATTTAGGTTGCCAGTGACACAGCTGACCTGGCCTTCAGCAAATGCTTAGGCAAGTCAAGTGGCTCTTCGGCCACCTGCCCTGCTCCCCCCCCCACACACACATCAATGAAACCTGTCTTTTAATAGGTAAAACTTAAGCCATGCAGTTAATTCCAGCTTTGATGAAAGAATTTGTCAATCTGCCCGGAAAAAAAAAAAATAAATAAATAGATAGGTAGATATATTGTACCAACTTCAAGAGAATTGGTGAATTAAGAGGTCAAGGACCACACAGTTGGTCTACAGAGTTCCAGCACATGGACCTTCCAGAGAATTCAGTTTTCAAAGTGTGATAGGAAAATAAAATATGATTTTGTTTAAAACTCACAATATTGTTTTCCCACATCTGTATATTCTAAAGCAACACAAAGGATTTTCCTCAAATCTCCCCAACTAAGCTTCCTGTTCTGAGTCCAGATTATACATTAGATGCTGTCCTAATGAAGGCATCAGCAGGCCAAAAATCTGCGTAGGTATTCAAAGGCTATAAATGTTTATATGTTAAAAGACTATCTTTAGATTGCAGAGTTACTGGTAGGAACCCTGTCTAGATCTAGGTTTTTAAAATGATGAATACAGTATGGCTCTTATCTTGATTGGGGTCTGCTGACATAACCATAAAATTAATAGGTGGTTTTACAGGAACCAGTCCAATCCTGCTTCCATTAAAGTCAGTGTCATTTCAACAGTAATAGAATCAAGTCAAAATTTCTCCTGAGTCACAATTACTGTGCCTCTGTAATTGTGTTGAAGTGTAAAGTTGAGCAGATGAAAGATGCCCAGCCTGGGCCAGACCTCACAAGCATGTGGCACCCACAACAGAAGCCAAGTTTTTCCTCAGCAGCGGTCATGGAGCACAGATTTAAAACCTCATCTTCAGATCAAAAGTAACAGCAGAAGTCTGCCATTACATAAGGAATGAAAAAGAAGCCAAAGGGCTTTATAAAAGGGGAAAGAAATGGATTTGCACTGTAACAAGCTTTTTTTCTTAGCCTTTCTGAATGCGACAAAAATGAACTTCATTGCTACACATCACCAGATCAGCCCAAGCACACTCAAACTGCAAAGCCAATCCCAACCTAGACAAAATCCCTAATGAAGTCCCTTCAGGGCAAACATTTTCTACTCTGCCTTTGAAAATGATGAATGGTGAAGTGGAAAAGAGTGCCACATTGACATCCCACTGGCTCCTGAGTCAGAAACAGAGCACATCAGATCTTTATCTGATGCAGCGAATAATCCCCAAGCGCATCTCAGTATGTCACTGCTGATGATGCTCTTTTAGTGTGTCACTTCAACATGCTATTCTCAGATCAACTCAATGCACAGAAACTTTTCACACTCCCGTATTGCTAACAAGGCTGGCTCCAAAAACGTTCAGGGCAACAGTAACTGTGGAGCTATACAACCGCAGAGAAGCAAATCTGAAGAAATTCAAGCTGAACGAGTCCAGTGCTTGCTGGCTAGGTAGGATTCAGGTTTATGGTGCTGTTCTGCCACTCTAAGACTGTCCAGGGCTTACAGCATGGTACCCAAACCCTCTGCCACCCAGCACTGCAGCCAATTTCCCACCAGCGACATGCCCAAACAGGCAACAAGCCAGTTCAAGGAGCTAAAGCAGCAGAGAAGCAAACCTGCAAAATAGGCAAGTCTTCCTCTGTGGCTGTAGGTCCCTGAATTATTCTCCCAGCAAGTCTGGCTAGCGCTGGTGTTGAGCAAGGAGGGACGCAGAAGTGTGTAGCGGAGGCAGGGAACCAGGGCTACCCTTCCTGGAAGCGGCATTCTGCAGCCTGGAGGTGGATCATCTTGGCTGTCTCCTCAAGCAGCACCTCTAATCTCCCATTTCTTACTAATACAAAATTCTATACATCTTTAATTAGGGGAAAGCAAATCAATAAATTAAGTTTCAAGTAAGATCTTGCTTTATCAAAGCTTAGCTATATATATAAATAGTGTCCAACAAATTATATTTATTTATATACAAATATGCCAGAGATATTCTAACACTCTCCTGCCCCAGGCATGTAGTGATAATCCAAGTCCAGCATGGAACTACAGAGACCAAGGTAAGGAGATCACTGAGGGTTTTCTCTCTCACAAAACTAACCTCAGACCTGGCAAGCAACTGCTATGAAGTCCTCTGAGGAAAATCAAAGACCAGAGGAAAAGTGTAGCACCTATTCCACGGGGCACTATTAGCAGGTGTCCCTCTCTGGTGACAGGTGTTAGAATCTGTAAAAGTCTGATTTTAAAAACAGATTCCAGTCTTTAATAAAACCACAGTAGCTGCAGTTTCACACACAGCTTTCCCAGATTCCCTGTGTTAAGTGTATGGATTCTCCTATTGTTTTTTTTTTTTCCTACACCAGTACTCACATTTCAAAAGACCTTTCTTCCCATGGGGTCCTTCACACCTTGCTATCATTTTACTGGCTGAGTTACAGTTTCTGCTTTCATCCCTAATGCTGGTACCTCTGAGGGTCACCATTTAACAGCACCCAGTTTTGGCAAGCCTGGCCATCCAAATTCAGGTATGCTATCTGCAAAGTGAAGGAGAGGAGGTTGTAAACAAATTTTCCTAAGTAACTCAAGCTTCAGGGCTTTCCTCAGACCTACAACTCCAATGAAGAAAGCATCCACAGAAACAAGCCTGTTTCCTACCATACAGTGTATGGAGAAAGCAGCTGAGGCTTCCCCTCCCACCTCCCTGCAAACATTCTTTGCTAGCTCATAGTCTCACTTCTTCCTGACCTGAAGCTCCCTCATTATCTAGCCTAGGCTTTTCTTATGACCCATTCAAACCAATTCATCCTTGTCCTTTATTTCAATGACTTTTTTCTCTCTTTGGCATGAAGCCTCAACATATGCACAGAGATGAAGAGTGTATCCTCTCAGTTTTCATTCTGCAGGCTAAATAAGCCAAGATCTTTAGACTCTACCACTTAATAGCATTTTCATCCCCCTTATCACCCCCTTTTGCACCTGTTCCAGTTTCAATTCATCTTCTTTAACACAAATGACCAAAACCCCACATTTAGATCAGTTGTTACCAGAAGCACTTATAGCTCTCCCTGAGCCCCAAGTGTGGGAGATCACATTTTGTGCACTTCAGGTCACAGAGTCCCTTCCATGAGGCAGATTTCTGGGCTGAAAATACAGCCCAACTTTGCAACATCTGCAAATTTCAATAACACACAACTACTTTTTTTATGATGAGATGTTTAATGTCCCTAATAAAAACAGGGCATAAAACCAGCCCAAGGACCAACCCATAAAAACTCCAGTAATAGCTTCACTCCAGCCTAATACCTTTCAACACTTCCCACTGCTGTCTTCCTTTCAGTTCCTTAGTCATCTATCACACGAGTCTGCCACTAACCCCCATTTAACCCACTGTAGAAAATTCTTCTGCTGGGTCATAACTTAACACAGCCCTGCAGATTAGAGCAACCATATTTCCTACTTACAGGAGAAGAAATTCCAATGGAAAAAAATAAAGGAAACTTGCCTGAAACTATTTATCCAACTTCAGTAGACCCATCTCACAGGCCCTCCTCTCTTCTTTCATTCAGTTGTGTCCTCCCATGCCCTGGGCAAAACCTAGGCCAAACCGAGAGCCCTGCAGCTTCCTAGGTCTTGCCCCAGCCAAACACAAACCAGGCAGCCAGAGATTCACATACACTCAATGCTGGCAAACACCTGCATTGCCCCTGAAAGAAGCAACCCCTCCCTTGGCCAGCTTTGCTCCCACCTTTGTACCAGGTCATGCAGCCTTACAGTGAACGGGACGGGGAGCCACTGTGGCTGAACACAACCCTCCTGCGTGGCCAGGCTCATTTCCAGCTCCCTGCTTCAGTTCACCACATGGCAACAGAAAGGCTCACGCCAGCAAAAGGGAGGGAAGGAGTGGTTCAGGGGGAGACAGCCACTTCTTTTAGCAGTGGTGTCTGCTGCCCCCACTTTGCTGGTTCATCAAGTGACAGCAAATCCTCCAGCCCTGTGTTACCAGCCCAAGGCATCTACCAGAGACATTCACTAGGCCAAGCAGTACATTGTACAGCAGCAGCCAGCCTAGACCGCTTCTGCACTTCACCCTGAGCACACAGGCTATTAGATACTCTATATGTTATGCATTATGTATTATATACATATGTATTACATACATGTATTTATATAATATACAGGGTTTGTAAAGACTCCTGTTCCCATTTCATTTAAATAGCTTAAAAACTTTTTGCCTAACATTTTTTCAGCTTCACTCAGCTTCATCGCAGCATCTTCTGTCCCTGTGCCTCTCTCCAAGCCCTGTGCTTTTCTGCAGCTTGCCTTTCCTCTATTCCTTGCAGGCCCTCTGCCCAAAGCCTGATAGACCCCAAATCCCTCCCTCCCTGCAGCTTTATCCTTTCTGGGACACAGTTTCTGCAGAATTTCTGACACATTTTGAATTTCCTTCCTGTCCAGGCCCATAAACACCTTTACGAACCCATCCTCTTCAAATCTCATTCTATTTCAGATCATGTATAGACCTGCTTCTTACAACTCTCCTGCTTAAACACAAGTCACTGTTGCTGCTAACCAACATCACCAGCTATCTCATCACGGGCTGCTACGTCTATCTGAGAAGTTCTGCTTGTGCCAAAAATCAGAGCTCTCCATGCTTTTCAGCCATCCCAGGAGCTGCCCTCTGCCTCCAACATCTGTATCATGCAGCAGAAGACACTTTATTTTACACACAGACAGAGGGGTGTTCAAGAGACTGTTGGAGCAATTATCCCTGCTGGGCTTTGTCCACTCTTAACATGGAAGTCTGTGCCTTCACTCAGGGAACCTACATTTAATTCTCCCTCCCAGGCTCACTTCAGGCCCAGGTGCCTGCATGCACACTGATGGGCAGATAATCCAGGTTATAAAAAGAATAAATAAATAAATCGGAAGCCTATGGAATCCCTTTAAATGAAAGGTGTTTAACATTAACAGGAAAGTGTGAATGACTCTGCAAAGTAAATTTATTATCTATCTTATTCTTAGATACCTGCACTGACCACGTACAGCTGCTCCCAACATGCACCTGCAACCTGTTTATTTCTTCATGTTGTTTCCGTGCACCTTGCCCTGTCATTTGAAGGGCTGAACAATTCCCTTCCCTTGTTTGCATGGGAACATAAAAGGTATTTTTAGAGTGCAGCAACACCTACACCAAGTCATTTTCAGTAAACTACAGAAATGTGTCCCTTTTTCCTCAAAAGCTTTTGCTCACCCGCCTTGTAGCTGCAGAGTCCTTCCAGCTCTGTAGGGACCCAAACAAGGGCACAAAGCCCTGCAGGTGCAGCTGCTGGGACAATAAAGAGGCGTATCATCACCTCCCTGCACACTTACTAGGAAAACATGTTTCTTCAAGGACAGCACTCTCTCACCTCCTCCACCTTCTGCCTAATAGATTTAGGAGCAAAAGGCAGGTTCAGTGTCCTGAAAACATCGGGACAAACAAGATTTCGGTTTTGAAGGACAGTAATGTTACCCTGGTATAAGCAGTCCTAAGTCTCACTGTGCCACGTGCACCCTGTAAGGCTGAATCTCAGAGGTTAAGGGCCTTGCTCCCCAGCCCCAAATGTGGGCTCCTCAGGTCTCTCCCAGTTGCTCCGTGGGCACTTGAAGTCTCTCTCTACCCTCCCCTCTCCTTCCAAGTACTCCCAGCCCTCTCCAACAACCTCACCTCCTTCTTTCTTTCTTCCTCCTCCCCACTGCACAGCTGCCCTACATGTAGCTGCTCCAGATCTTCCCACTCCCACTTTTCCTCTGGACCATCCAACCTGTGCTGCTTCTTGTTATGTTCCAAGGACACAAGGAGCAATGGAGACACCAGTATTTGTGGAGAAGAGGAGAGGGGCAGCTCTGTGACCACGGGGGACTGGTGAGGCAGGGATGCCTGCAGTGAGATGCAGCACAGTTCTCTACTGCAGGAGAGCCCAGGAGAGAGAAGAAGACATCAGGGGTGAGGGTGTCCCATGGTCCTGCCATGCAAGAACAGCGTGGGGTGTGAATGATGGGCACTCCATGCCATGGGTGCTCATCGCTGCCTGCCATGGGGGTGCCAGCTCCCAAGAGCAGAGGTGTGGGGCAGCATGAGCTTGGGGACAGCCCACGTAGACATGAACATCATGGATCTGAGCAGAAAGATCTTCCCCACAGGGCACCAAGGAGCACATATACAATACATTTCTTGACATTCTTGTCAGAGGTGATGGCAAGACCCATTTGGCACTCAGGAAGGAAAAAGGTCTTCCTGTCTCATCTTAACACCCTTTGGATCCTATCTGGAGTTTGGATTTTTCCTCCTCTCCAATGACAAACATGGAAGCTGTTGTGAAACACGATGAGTCATGGCTGCAGGCTGCAAGGGGAAGGCAAGGTAAACGGAGAGCAGGAAAAGAGCTAGACAGAGAAGGGAAAGCTGCAGTCACTAACCAGTTCCAAGTCATCACTACATAGCCACCACCGCCTTCCTCGTTGTACCACACATGTACCTTCAGCTTTGCCTAGCTCAGTCCATGGGGTGGGGAGAACTTTGGGAACAGCCACACCATCTGCATGGCCCTGAGAGCAGCACGACAGTCGGTGAACTTTTTTGAAACAGAAGATACAAGAGAAGTGCCCCCTGTAAAGGTGCCAAACTGGGAAGAGCATTTGTTGGGTAGCTAATTCAGGTTTATGGGGAAAGCAGCACTTTCAGAAAGACAAGAGCATCATGTCTGGATCGAGATACGTTGAAGCTGCCTTTACCATTGCCTTTCACAAAAAATTGGCAGCAATCACCCATCCTGGCTGCTCTGCTTCACCATATGTCCCATCCCCAGCGGCACCACAAATATGCTGGGAAAAATCCTCTTGTGCCAAATGTTTCAAACACATATATAGAAGGACATGTCTTTCAGGGAACTAATTTGATTCACACCTGATATATATATCTTTTTAAAAAAGAAATCTGAACATAAATTCGATACTGTCACAGACACTGGGCACCTATTCCAGCACTGCCGAGTGCTGCAGTGCTGAATGCCTGCAGAAACACACCTGTGTAGATCCACAATGCTGATATAGAGCAATTTCTATAGATATAGAGGAATTTCTTATGCTGCTATTCAGTTGTGAGAGGGAAACAGTTTTCCCACCTTACAGAACATGTTCACAGCCTCACAGGTGTACCTGCTCCATGACAAAGCTGATGGTATTTGTGGCCTTTGGTGAAGAAACCAAGAGAAAGGCACCCACTGCCCAGCACAGGCAGCGCATGGGGAACTTGCTGGTGCTAAAGGGCAGTCCAGCTTGGGTGACCCCCCTACATAATTTGGGTGAAAACTTTGAACCTCAGTCTGTCACATATCAGACGCTCATTTCAGCAGAACTGATCTTGTCTACCACCAGAAAGCAAATCCTGTCTTGGACGTTACTTTCTTCTGGCTCAAACTGCGGCATTTATTCCCACCAGAGAATTTTATTTTCAGTTAATTGCCCTTTTTTTGACCAAAGCCAAAAGCAAAATGCTGTCACTTAAAAATGTCCAGCCATTTCTACACGAAAAACTGCTCAGAGGCCTGCTTATCTCAGTGTTTCTACCAGAGCTGACAGTTGCTGAAATATAGGCACTAGGATTGCTAGTGTTGACAAGGCTTTAAAGCATCATCACACTGAGTAGCCATTAGAGGTTATATTTCATTGGAAGTAATGTAATTCAATTACCATCACTCTTCAGCATGTGCCATCTCTGGAGGCTGACAATGAGCCATATCATCCATCAGATTTTAACCTGAACTTTGCATTCTGGCCCTATAGATTGCCAGTTCTCCTTTATAAATGGCTTCATATTTTTAGCCTCATTTATTAGGGAAAAGAGGTTATCCAATTACACTGTCCATCCGTCTGCCTGCCTGTCAGTCCTTCCTCAGCTTTTCAACCAGTTTCAATTAAGAGGCAAAGATCTTCAAGAAAATTAAGTCCCTATCAGTTTTGCAACTAATCAGGGACTGGGTAAAGAAGAGAAATCATTTGCACGTCCCACCTGGGAGTGGTGAGCCATGCAATCTGTTCAAACTGACCATCCAGTGGTCATGGACAGCTGACACCATCTCTTTCTAAGTGCAAGACACACAAGGCTTGAGAATTTGTGTTACTGCAGGAAGAAAAGATAAGGGAGACTCATGTCTGGGACTGCGAGACACAAACACTTCAGAAAGCAGGCTCCACAAACACTGCTGTTCATGGAACAACTGTTTCATTAACACTATGAGCTTAGTAATTTACAAAGAATTTCTTGTGCATATTCCTTAAGAAAAAAAAAAAAAAAAGTTTTGAGTAATTCACTCCAGCAGTCAAACATACTGCAAACACAAAATATAAATTACACTGAAAAGCAAAGTAATGTTTGCTTTCCAAAGTCTATGCATTTAAACCCTATCAATAACCTGACTCATTTCCAAACTTCCTTCTTTTTCTGGATATCTGAAGTGTAGAGTAACTTAACTGATTCACTGACTAAGTTTACCTGTTTAAATAATTACTCTTATTGGTGATTTACAACATTACTGATTCATACTATTCATGCTCTTCTGCCTTTTTGCTGCCTGCCTGAACCATGCAAGTACTCATGACTTGGCTACTACTTCTTTATGCCATGGATGAGCTGCACAGGACCCATGATTTATGCCAACTTATCCACTCTTCCCAAGCATTTTTTTTACATCTGTCTTTGCATCCATTCCTTTTCTCTCTTCCCCTTCATGCTTGCAACTCTTTCCTCTCACATACTGCTTTTTATTATAAATCCTTTTCCTTTCACTTTTTCCATTCACTGGTTCCCACCATGTCTGCATCTCCCCTTTTCCTCCTTGTCCACACAATCTCCATCCCAGCCTTGCCCTTCATTTTACCACCTCTTTTTTTGCCTCCCAGATACATTTTCATGATATGGACTGGCTTCCTCCTCTGACTTACTCTGCTCAGAAGATAGTCACCTCCCATCTCTCACACAAAGTATTACCATAAAGGGATCAGTCAGCCTGGATACTCTTGTGAAAACACTTCTGATGGACCTTCATGGTCTTTCCTCCTCATGCTCCTCTGTGCATTGTATATTGGGAAGCTGGATTCTCACTCCTGTTTTCATCTATCTGCTCATCACCATCTCTTCATCTCATGTTCCTCCTGCTCTCACCATTGTCCCTCCTTTGCCCAGTTACCATTACCCCGCTGTGGCACAGGGGTCTTCAGCTACACCCAAGCCCACACAATTAGTTCAACTCCATTCTGAGTGTCTCTCCGTGCAATGTTTATGCCATCAGGCCCTGCCCAATGGCCATTTGGCCATCCTCTCCTCAATGCCTCTGAAGAACCCCTGTGCATACACAGCCTCCTACTTCACACATTTGCCTTCCCTCCAGACCTACCACCCTCTTCCCCTGATATGACTGCTCCTCTACTCCTTGTCAGTTGTGGAGCTTGACACTTGACTGCTAGAAATGGTTGCCTTCTACTCTTTGAGGAGTTACCTACTCAACTTCAGTTGCCTCCTGCCTGTGATCTACCCCGTATGTGAGCTCCTGTGTACACCAGACATCCGACTTGCTCCAAGGAACAGACATTTCACACACACGCATACATGTACACACATACACACACAAACTCCTCTGCAGCAAAACAGCCCATGCTGCCGAGGACAATCACCCAGTAGTTCCAAGTAGGCTGTGTGGCCATTCTAACTTCAAGAAACACCAAGTTTTACTCCTTCCCAAGCCAGTTACTCATTCCTGCTGCCACCCTGCAGGGAGCACCAGCTGAACTTTCAGGACAAGACCACCAAGCCTCCTGCCCTCATTCCTTTACTCTTTATAACTTTTACCCACTCATATTTCTCATTTTCTCATCCACACATGCCACCCTTTGCCTCCCCCTCGACTTGCTTCTGTCAGTTCCTAGCACGATCTCTGCCTACACACAAAAATCAACAACTTTGTCTCGTTTAGGCCTCGACTGAAACAACAGTTTTGCAAATCCTATAGTACATCCTTCAGTCTGCAGTGGCCAGCCGTCTCCACTGTTCATACCTACGTTGTCATCAGCCCACATTATCATGCCTTCCAGATTTTGTCACCTTTTCCTCTCCTTACTTGCACACCACCTGCAGAGTCTGGTTTCTCATTAGACTCCAAGATATCTCAAGCAGAAGCTGTGCTTGTACAGCAACCAAGTACTTTTACCACAAAGCATAGGGATTTATGCTGCCCAGCACAATCGAGGACTTACCGAGCCGTAGAGTTCCCCTTTCTCATTCATTCCAAGGTAGAGTCCACTGTCTACTCCTCGAATGCTGACCAGGCCCACTGCTATACTGATAAACTCCAGTATACCTAGAAAATACAGGAAAAAGCAAACAGTGTACATGTTGTTTGCACTGGAAGATCTTTCCCATATGTGACCAATCCCTGAATGACAAGCAGCTGGTGTCAAAGGTGTGCTTTCCATTTTCAGAGTTGTTTGGAGGAAGATGAGGAACAAATGAACACACCTTAAAACACGATCCTTGAATGGTTAGGTCCTTTAAGTCTCTGCTAGAGTGATGCACTGCAGACAGCATTAAGGTATCAAATTAAAGATTATTCTCAATCTTTCTCACCATTTCTAAACAAACCTGAAGCTCAGCCATATTGCACTTGTCAGCCTTCCAATTTGCACAACATTCATGCATTCAAATAGAAAAAAGAAGTCAAGTTTTCAAGTTTTCAGATAGTCAAAATTACCACTATTAAAGAACCTGTGAAATCTGAAACATTTGAACCAGTATTGTGAGATGAAAATAAAGTTACACATGGCACCAAAATATCTACTTCCAGGCATCGACAATTCAGGAATACGTGAAAAGATTTACTCACATTGTCATCTTCCAGAGGCTTGAGAAATGGAAATCTGTAATACAGTTCAGAGGCTCACACTGATTTGTCTAGATATTAAGCATCCACTATGGTGTATTATTTTTTTACTTATCTCAGAGTTGAAAATTAAAATATTCTTGGGCTAAGTGATAGCATATAATTGATTACATCTTCCTGTGCACACAATAGCAAGCTCGCCACGGATTGGAGTATTTTGCAGAGAAGCACTCCTGCAAAGCTCCCAGGTTCAGCATCCCTGTGCACAGCGGAGTGAGCATCAACTCAAACAGCAGCTCCTCTGATTCTGAGGTCTGGGGTTTTGTTGGCAGCCTTCCCTGCAAGTTGCTTGCCTCCTCGGTGAGGATGCTACCAGCCAAACCTCACAAAAAGCTAGATTTCTTGTGGAACATGTGGAAATTGCTTCCTATTGGAATGGAGTTTTCACGTAGAGATTTCACAAGAGTTATCTAGCAATGTTCAGAAGCACAGTGCTGCAAAATGCTACTTTCTGGGCCACAAAATAGCACTGGGCCACAGAGTAGCACTTCCCATATATTTTGTGAATTTTCATGTCTAACCACACCACGTAACTATTTTAAAAGCTTATTGGGAATTGTATTTGCATGAAACAATAAAATAACAGTATAGTATGTGTTGAGCCTCACGTGGCCAATAAAAAAGCACTTTCATGGATTTTTTGAACAATTAATTTGGCATCTCCCACAAAATAGTTGGGCACTAATCAATAACAGGCATGGATCACATAAATCTAACAAAGCACAAGTTGAAGCCAATAGGGAAAATTTATAGCCAAGCTAATGTAAAGATGAAATGTATTCCCTGTAAGGGACTATTGATCATTACCTTATATATTATTCAATACTACAAACACCACAGTCTTATTGTTTTGATAACCCTGTTTTAAGGCCTGGGCATCTTAAATTATTCTCTACATATGCACTAATCCTAAAATACGGGGAGGAAGTATCTAGTAATTATAGATTTTTTTTTGAAGTAATAAAAAGTGGCAGTGTGCTGTTTATCTGGTATGTGTAGTATCTCAGATACAAACGATCCATTGAAACAATTTAATCATTCCCATTATATCCGGACATGCAATACATCCAGATTTCTTACTAAGGCCTTTTCTGTAAAGCTTTTACCAAACTATCGTATTACTTGATACATATTACCAAGCAATTTTAACTGAAGTTAAGTCTTATGTGAAGTGTGTATTATAGCACACTGCAGCTAAGTCAGTGAGTCTGGCATCTTTCACATCAACATAAATGTAGACTTTAATTGCTGTCCTCATTTCAAATATCTGTGCGTGTGCTGCTTAGTGTGTCAAAAGAACAAAAAAAGCAGTCACATCCCATTGTAAGTGCACAAGACAAATTTGAGGTCCTTGGCAAAGAGCATCCACACATTTGAGATCAGAATAGGGACTTGTTCATTTAAACTATTCAGCAGCCTATTCACAGCAAGTTTTACATGCCATGCTGCTAAGTCTTCGAGAGAGTATTTGGCAACAACCATGCAGTCATACAAAAGTTTTGACAGTTTAAGGATTGCATGATTTGGCCCAGCACTCCTGTGAATTTTTTCGCTTTATCATTTCTGTAATACAATGACAGTGCATAGGATCTGAACCAGATATTAAAATAGATATACCTTTCAAAATGAGGCTGGGCAAAATGAAAATCAGGACAGCCCCAACCTTTAAAAGCTAGGTCCCTATTTATAGCTAAAAATGTGAGAGATAAGAGAAAAAGAGAGGAAATGCATCTCAGTACCTGGATCCTGAGTATTGTCTTGTCAGGCACTGGACATTTTCTTTAATGAAACCACTTCAAGGCAAAACCCACTCCTCCACAAAGAGGTTAGGAAGAAAGTTTGGGGAAAAATTATTCCTTGCGTATCCCCATCAGCCTCTTCTGCTGCATGCCCCAACTCAGGACCCAGATGGACACCAGCGGGACACCACCCTCTGACCGTGTAGGGCCAGTCTTACCACGGGTCACTTACAAGATTTGAAATTGTCACTTTTGTCCTGTGGAGCTCTGGCATTGCACAGGACACTTTTGCCTCAGCTCTAAGCAATGAGCATCTTCCCAATGACAGACCTTTGTGGTTTGTTCCGCCCTTTGCACATTTTTGTCTCTTGCTATATATAGGCCCTTTTTGTGCTGCCGGATTGAAGCAGCATAGCTTCCACTCAGCATCCCAAACCCCATCTACAACAAGGAGTATGGCAAACGAGGACCTCTGCCAGCCTCTGCAGGGTTCCCAGAGGCAGCAGTAAGGTGCCTGGCATGGGGAAGGGAGGCCGCAGAGGCAAGACCACGCTGCCCTCTGTCCAGTGAAGTGCAAACGGGGCCAGGGCGAAAACAAGTGGAGTTGGGAGCGGAGCAGGGGCTTTCCTGCCCCCCCCCCCCCAGACCCCAGTTTGGGTGCTCAGCTGGAGCAGAGCCCCCCAGCCACAATGCTTCCCGCCTGTCACAGCTGTCACCGCTGCCACTGCTGCCCTACAGGATGCCCATGAGGAGGCCAGGCTGCAGAGGGCCGCAGCCCCCCCGGGTGCAGCAGGGCCCTGCTTCATGTTTAGGCTGTCACAGTGAGCCCCCAACATCAGCTCACCCCCTTTTAGGGGGCACCACAGCCTCTCCTTACTGCTGCCACCACACCCCCTCCACTGGGACCAGGCCAGAGGTTGGGTGAGGGGTGCTTCTCCCCCACCCCAAAACACTGCCGCCCTACAACCTGCCCCCCCTTTTCTCCCAAGGGCCCAAGAGCTTTGGGGGGGGATCTGGGGGACAGAAGCAGCCTGTCCTCCCGCATCCAGCAGTGGACTGGGGGGCAAAAGGGGGGGCTGCATGCCCCACCCCCCGGTGCTGAAGCCCCCTCCCCAGAGCCATGCAGGGCAATAGGGGAAGCAGGAGGGCAGGCGCCTGCTCAGCTCCTGCAGCTGATGAACGCAGCGGGTCCTTGCAGCAGCAGGTCCCGGGGAGCGGAGGTCACCTGCTGACGAGCTCTTTTTTTTTTTTTTTCCCTGCATGCTCCTATTTTTTTTAATGCTGTGCATGCAGTACTTGTGCTGACGCACAGAGGCACGCCTCTCCGCTGTTACAGAGTTCCTGAATTTACAATGACTCCACTGTGTGGCAAATGCCCTAGACGAAAGGAGACTGCATCAAAAAAAATAAATAAATAAAAATTTCTTTTGTCACCTAGCAGAGATAAGGCTTTGATCACCTACGACCGCTTTCCATGGATGGGCGGGGGAGGGGGGTCACGGACACGACACCGAGCTGCGCTCCCCCGGGGAGCTTTTCCCTCCGAGATGGACATCTTGCTGCTGCTGCAGGAATTGCGAAATGCCAGGGCTCCCAGAGCCGGGCGAGTATAGACACACAATATGGCTCGGTTTATTGTATGCAATCGGCACGCATCCAACATAGCATCACAAAAGAATTACTCTTATCTGATGTCTCTCCAGAGGTGTGTGCGTGTGTGTGCGGGGAGGGGGATTCCCACCGGGCAAAGCCCCGAGCAGAGTTTCCTTGCAGCCCCCCCGGGCTTCTCTTTGTCCTCCTTATTTTCCCGGAGGAAAACTTCCCTCTGCCTCGTCCCCCCCCAGCCCCCGGCAGGTTTTCCCTCGCACGCTCGGAGGCGACCAAGTTGGCTCCCTCTCCCCCGGGCAGCTCCGGCGTTGGGATGCAGGAGCTTCCCAGGGGAATCGCAAGGCTTTGCCATCACCGAAATCCAAATAGCAGCTGCTAGCCGGTGATGACCTCCCGACAAACACAACGCTACAAAAAGCCCTCCCCGCTCCCGAAGAAGCTCCGGAGCCCCGTCGCATCCCACGGCTTTGGCAAGCATCCCCCTGGGCGAGGAGTTAGCGCCGGGGTGCTCCCCTGGGGGGGGGGGGGGGGGGGGGGGGCAAAGAGATGGGGAAAAAAAATCTATTTAAAGCCCAAGCGCTGCAGGGCTGGGGAAGCTGCCCCTCGGCATCCTCAGCTCCCTACAACTGCGGCTGGCGAGCCATTTTTAACCACGGACGCCTCGAATAACGCGGTCACTGCGGAGGGGGGCAGCAGCTGGCGACCTCCTCCCGAAGGGGGGGGACAGGGGACGGCGGCGGGGCCCCGGGGGTGCCGGCCCCAAGCAGACCGGTGCTCGCCGCCCTACACCTGCTGCCGGCAGCCCCCCCACACCCCCGGACCCCCCCCCCCTCCCCGGAGCCTGCTCCGAGCCCGCAGCGAGCAGGGGGAAACCTGTGCCTGCGGTTATTCGCAGCGTCTCAAAAAATAAATTAAAAATGATAATAATAAAATAAATCAAATCATAAAGCCTTGATGCCGAATTGCTCCGGTCCCCGCGCTACGCCACCGCCTTTCCCTTCCGCCCGGCACTTTCCGCACTTTCTGCGCCCTCCGCTCCCCCCAGCACGCCCGGGGGAGGGAGGCAGAGCCAGGAGCCGGCCTGAGGGTGGCAGGGAGCGGGGGATGGAGGACGAACCTGCCACCATGCAAGCCCCAGCCCTCTCCTCTCCCCTTCCCTGCCTTTCCCTCCCCCCATTCTGCGCGATCATCCCCTGCAACACCGGCATTATCTAAACAGCTTCACCGAGCAATAAAATACGGTTTAGATATGGTTCAACATCTGGCATTAAAACGCGAAGGGGGGGGGGGGGGGGGGGGGGATAAATAAATAAAAATAAAAAGCACCACGGGACTTTGTTTTTACGACCGAGTGTAAGCGCTGTCAGGTTGCTTCGCTCCCAAGTTAACTCCTTCCAACAGCTGGGAGCGCGGCTTAGCTAACCTGGTGCATTCGCCTCACCCCTCCTTAAAACCCCCAAAAGAATCGGCTCCTCCGGGCTGCTGTAGGTAACTTGCAAGCTGCCGGGGCTGGGGGAGTCCCCCTCGGACTCGCGTGTGCGTGGCCGTGGGTGCGCGCCCGTGCGGTCCCTAGCACCCAGGCTGCGGGAATGAAATGGCACGGAGCCGTGAGCCCTCCAACCCCGGCTGCTGAGTCACAAATAGAAAAAGCCATCCTGCCCGGTCCCCGGCGGCTCGCAGCGGGCAGGGAGCGTTTTGCGGCGGGGCTGCGAGCCCCGAGGCCGGCCGGTGGCCGCCCGCCGCCGGGGGCTCCTCGCAGGGAGCCGGGCAGGGGCCGGATCTGCCACCGGGGCAGGTGGTGATGGGGAGAGAAACCGAAAGGAAAGCCCTCGTTCATTTGCGTACAGGGCGACAGCCACTCCCTTCAGGAAACTCGGGGCGTTTGAAATCGTCATGGTTAATGATTAAAAACCCCTTTAAACTCGCCAAATCCAAGCGTTCCGTAGAAAATTTCTGCTGGTTCCTAAGCAAAAAAAAAAAAAAATCCCCCACACACACACCGCCACCATCGCCACCGCCACCACCCCCTCCCGGCCCCGAAGGGGACACCGGAGCCCCCCGACCACCGCTACCGAGCACCCGGCGACTTTGGCGAGGGCTCCTGCTCCGCTGCGGCGGTGCCGCCTGGCTACAGCCCCGGCCCCGGCCCCATCCATTTTTTCCCCCTCGGCTGCTCAGACCCCGTCGCAAACCCCCTCTCCTCCCGCTTGACACCCCCTTCCCCCCCGCCGTCCCCCCGCCCGGAGTTAGAGCACATAATTTCATCACATGACCCCTAAAGGGTTAAGGATAATACCTACCAAATCTGCTGTGGTCTTGCCTGGTTCCCTGGATAGTACCATTGGGGAAGATTTCTAAATGAAATCCAGTCCTGCAGTATAGCTGCCTCCGCCTGAGGATCCCCTTTAAATGGTCCAAGTCCGTGACCGCAGGCCCCCTGGGTAGCCCACCTGCCTCAGACTGACCCAGGTGGTCACTTAACAAAACCGGACTATCCACCGGCAAAACGGGCACATTCCCAAAGGGTACTGCATCCTGCACACCGAAATAGTTCCCAACTTCACCTAAGGGAGCCATCAGAAGATTCTGCTTTTAGAGAATAAGAATAAACAATAATGATGGTGCCAAACCCAGGAGATATAAGATTAGGTATATTCCACTCCTCTCCCCTCCCTAGCGCAGTTACAGAGAAAATGTTCTTTCTTCAATCCATTAAATGCATAAATAAAAGTAATATTCTGTTTTGACTGGTACAGGTTCAAGGTCAAACCAGTTAGTCTAAGAAACCACCACTTTATACTCACACACTGACATATTTATAAACATATAGATGTGTATATCTATATAAATGCATATATCCCCAGCTCTTAGCAAGCAATAAGGTCTTCAGCCCATCCAACTGTAATAAAGAAAAAAATCCGTAGTTTCTCCATTTGGTTTAAGATAAGAATGACCATAGCAACTTAAATACCTAGGCGTTATAGGGATTTTTTTTTTTAAGATGCACAGGCTACGTCAGGATTTATGGATTCTGACTCCAGAAAGGCATGCGCTGTTTTTACTCTATAACAGACTGCATACATCAGCATGAATCCTGCAAAGGGGGAGGGGGGAAATCTCACGTTGTTGGCTGAGATAGATCCAAAAAAAAAAAAAATGGAAAGGAAAAAAAGGCAAAAGGCACAAAAAAAAAAAATTAAAAATAAAACTTTTGACGTCCAAATCTATTATCCAGAATTCTCAGGAGGCTCAGCAGATGTCCATTGGTTTAGGGTTATTGCCGATCCACAAGCAAAGCAGCAACATACAAGTGCTTGTGCCTTTCTTGGCTGGCTCGAAACAGGTGTTGCTTCTGCAGGGCTCCCTGTGAAATGTTGTACTCCAGCACTGAGCTGCAGCTCTTGACTGTGGATCTCCATCCAGCACGCAGAGTGGCGCAGGAAGAGGCATTGGGCTGGGTTTAAGGTAGTCCTGATTGCTGCTGGAAGGATTCTCCGAGGTCCTAGCGCTCAGCCCTACCTGCTGCAATACAGACGCGCTCCCGGCTCCGGGCACTCTCACTGCTCTGCGGCAGCGCAGGGGCTCGGGAAGAAATAATGAGAGCCGGGGGAGAAAGGGGGGGAGGCGGGGGGGGGGATGCTACGTGCCCCGGCGTCACCCCGCTGCGGGATCAGCTCCCGGGGGTGCCCTCAGCAGCGCCCGCCCCCCCCCCCCCCCATCCCCCGGGGGCTGCAGCCCCCCTCGAGCCCCTGCGCCAAGAAAGGTGCCAAGTCAAACCGGCGTGGTCACCGGGAAGTTTGGGAGGGTTTTTTCTTATTTATTTTTTTTTTAGGGGGGAGGCATGGTCATGGGTCACGCTGTGCGGTTTTCCTCTCCCCTCCTGCTCCCCTTGTCCCCGGGATCCTAAAGCCCCTGTCCCCGGGATCCTGAAACCCCTCTCCTCCAGATCCTAAAGCCCCTCTTTCCCAGATCCTAAAGCCCCTTTCCCCCAGATCCTAAAGACCTTTTCCCCTGGGATCCTGAAGCCCCTCTCCCACTGGTCCTGCAGCCCCGCTGTGCCCCCGCACGGGGCTCGGGGGGCATTTTGGGGGGATGCCCCTTGTGGCCGCGGGGAACCCCAAGCGCTACGGGCACAAGTCCTTCCGAGCAGGGTGAAGGGGAAGGAGAAGAGGATCGGGGGGAGGCAGGGAGGAAAAATCATCCCCACGGCGCCGAGACGTAAGTAAAGTGTTCTCCTCCCGCAAGCAGAAGTTATTTAAAGCCGCCAGGAGAGAGCCGGTGGGGGGCCTTAGAGGCGCGGCCCCCCGGGGGGTGAGGATTTATGTTTCTTCTCGTGATGCCGATGATTGATGTTATTGTTGTTTTGCCGCTCTCCAATACAGCTGCATTCATTAGCAAAGCGACAGAAGGGTCTCCTGCCTTTCCAGAAGGATTGCTGGAGCAGAGCTCAAGGACTGGGCACAATGCAGGGGCTGCACGGAGGGAGAGGACGGCTCCCGCAGCCCCCCCGGAATTCAGTGCAAAACCTGAAGTCAGGCTTTTTTTTTTCTTTGCGGGGGGAGAGAGAGAGAGAAGGGGAAGAAACATAATATCATGGGAGCTGGGGGGAGAGATTGCACGGTGGGAATGATGCTGCATGTCTCAGAGGTGGCGGGGCCCAGGAAGGTCACTCGGTGGGGGCTGGAAACAGAGCTCAGGAAAAGGAGGGTTTTGCAAGGATGTTAATTAAAAATACTTGACTCTCTGCATGTCTTCCTGCGGGATGGGCATGCAGCAGAGGGAGCGGCTCTCCTGACCTTCTCCACCACAAAAGCCAGCCGCCCAGCTCCCAGCCTTTCAGCAGTCCCCCGATTGCCACCGTGACTTAATACTTGAGAGGAGGGACGGAGACTTCCAGTTCCCATGTCTATGAGGGAACCACAGCAGGGACAGGCTGTATCCTCAATTCCCAAGGGTGCACAGGGAACTGGCAAACCCCACACCAGTGGCACACAAGCCACCTCCCCTTCATTCGCCTCCATCGGTCATTATTACTATTTGAAAGATGTGTTTCAGCAGCATCAGAGCAGGGTCCCATCCTGCTAGCCCCACACAAACCCACAGAAGAAACAGTTGCTGCATGTCAGTCCGTGCATTTCGGCGTGCGAGGCCAGGCCAGCACCCCCACCCCCAGACCCAGGACGTCAGGAGGGACTGCTCCAGTGCTCCCCGGTCATGTTCTGTATATATCAGGTTTAAGGACACTGCTCTCACACACAATGGATGTATCAGTGTGAACAACTGCAGAATGACTTGGGAAAAACTGCAGAACTCGCCATGTCAAAAATCATTATTCTTTATCAACTTGATCATGGCAGTACCCAGAGGCCCCGCGCAGGGATCACAGTCCCATTGTGCTGGATACTGTAGACACATGTAATCAGAGAGATGGTCTATGCCCAAAGAGCTTATGATCTTAACCCATGATGAAAGACAACAGGTGTATACCACAGACACATGGGGGAAGGATAAGGGAAAAGCAGAGTTGAGAATAAAAAGCAACAGGCCTGGCCAATGACAAGTGTTTTGTGGCAGAAGGAAGTTTTAAGGAGATTTGAAGGAGAACAATAAAGGAGCTTTATGGTTATTAATGGGAAGCCTTTTCCATGCATAATGTGTAACTTGGAAGGGAACATAAAATTGCTTGTTAGGAAATTGGGTTGCTGAGAAGTGAAGGCTTGCGCCACTGGCAAAGCAAAAGGAGCTTACCGCAGAGCGACCAAGGGGCCTGCTATCTGCTGTCTGGTGCTGCTTGTTCTGGAAACAGCCCCACTCCTTCCCAGTGCCTTAAAATTTACAGTTGTAGTCCCATTGAAAAGTACAATACAGATTTTTTTTCTCTAGCCCAAGCTTCATTATTTTCTATCTTGTACTTCAGACCAGCATACCTTATGAAAAATATCTGAAGGTAAGAAAGAAGTATTGGTAGAGTTGGTTTTATTTGTTGTTGTTTGCTTTTTTTTTTTTTTTTTAAGGAACTCAAACGAAAGCCCACATATTATTGGCTCTAGGAAGTTTAGTGATATAAAAGTGTTATCTAAGTTGAGGCTTTGATGTCTGAATTACTCATAAGTATCAAAGCCACACATGAATTATGCAGGACATCCCCAAAATTATACCCATCTGTGAGTAGGTGGTGTTCCAACCCTGCTTCACATAAAATGTATGTGTGATGTGTAATGTCAAACTTACCCCTTACAGAAGTGTGGCTTTACTGATAGCTCAGGCTGTATTAAAAACCTACACTTTTATCCCCCAGACACGGAGGCAGGAACATCCCCAGCTCCCCTCAACTAGAGATTCACACCCACTTCCCTTATACCCTCCTGGAATTAAAGACTGCATCTGTCACAGTGAGTCATCAAGAGCTTACTCATCAGCTTTATGCAGGATTTTAACTCCTGCTAGCAGAGCTGGTCAGAAGAACCCTGCATTTCTTAAGTAGTTCCTGGCACACATTCTCCTCACGTGCTCCACAGTGATGTGACACCTCTGGCAAGCTCTAAAGTCATGATTTTTTTTTTAATGTTTTACCTGTACTCTGCCAACCCATTGAACTTAACAAGAACTCTTCAGATATCAAATGTTGAGTGTCATGAAAAAAAAAATCAGCCTGCCATAAGAAAATGTTTTTTTTTTCTTTCCCACAGATTGTATATTCCACCAAAAGTACAAAATCCTTTTTTTTAGACCTACAATATAACTATTTTATTTATTTCCAAGCCCTGCAGATGAAGAATTGGAAGATTTATACTATTAAAAAAAGAGATTCTATAACTTTCCAGTGAAACGCATGGCATTTGCCAATTTTACTAAAATGCCTTGAGTCAGCAAACTTTTAAAAGCTGCCTTTTCATATATAGAAAATAATAAAGAATGTAATGTTACTTTCATATTTTATTTATTTTTTATTTTTTTATCATGGGAGCATGATACAAACCTGAAGATGACAAAAGCGTAATTTATCTAACCTCACATCAGGCTGCTGCAGTGGAGACAACAAGATCTAGATTACTCGTTATTTAATGCAGAGAAATAGGAGCAATTTTAGGGCACAAATCATCTGACCTATTCTAGGCGTCTACTTTAGGATGACATGACTCATGCACTAGAGATGCTTAATTCTTTCCTGTGTATGAAGGGAGCCTATATTAGATGGAAACTTCTCCATGACACAGGTCTAGATAGGACTGGATGGATCCCACCTGCTGTGCTATACATGTGATTCAGCATTTCCCCAGAAAGGACGGTGAGGGCATTAAACTATTAATACAGTTGCGCAGATTAATTCTCCAAGGAAAACTCTTCTCATCTCAGCAAGGAAAAGTTACTGAAACACATGATTATGAAACATTGGATTACCTGGAAATAAGTAAAATATTCATGAAAACCTATTAGCCATGCAATTCAGGTTGATTGGATTAACATAACAAGTGCCCAGAGGTTTAGGAACATTGATCTAGAAGAATATTCTTGCTTTTTCACTTCAGAATCAGTAGGAAAAAAGAGTACATATTAAAAAAAAAAAAAAAAAAAAAAAAAAAAAGAATTTGGAATCCCATGGAAAGATCTATTTCATATGAGGTACACTCAGTTCACCAAATTTTCAGATCAGAGGACTGTAAAACATAATGCAGTTTAAAATATAATGCAGCTTAAAACATCAGCATCAGTGTCAGCATGCACACACAGCCACAGCAGGATATATGACATGGATTTCTTATGCCATTATGGTATTTTGCTGCATATAGGAATCAGTGGAGCCTACATTAAATAAGCATGGCAGAATATGATCTTTGGGACTGTCCTAGGGAGTAAGCTATCAGGTTACACATTTAATGATTTCTTAAGTAAAAATTAATAATATCATTATTAGTCAGATTCAGTCCAGTGCATTGACACAGACACTGATACAGCCTCTTGGAATATATTTGTAGGCAATACTCGAAGGCAGATAAGTGATGAAAGTGTTAAAACCACCAAATATGTTTAAAACTTCTCTGGTGTATGCATTTGTACAGGGTTCATACCTGCTGCTTTTAACACTGAATTAACTGATGTTGCAAGTCCCTCTAGCTCAAGAGTGAAAGTGGCATTGACTGGAAGGAGAAAAGAGCAAGAAATCACATTTGCTGCTCGTGCATCTGCCTGGAGAGGCCTTCTTATGGCAAGCAGTGCTTGTGGCACAGCTTGGTGTCAGAACTGGTCTGCTATCGCCTGATCCAGTTTGCTTATCTCCTGCCCGGGCTCACTCGGTTTGTGTGCAGAGATTTCTGCCTTCTTCACACTCACGTGTTGTTGCTGCTCATTTGCAACTGCGAGCTCGGAAGAGTTTGGCAGCAGGCTGCAGTCAGTCGGAGCAGCCTCTAGGGTGTCCCTGAAGTTCTTTCTTAGCCAGCTGTGCTTCGTGCTCAGATAGTTCGCTGAGAGATGGGGTGGCATTCGTACACCAGCCAAAGCACTGATCAAAACCACCCGCTGAACCATACCTCCCAGCGCTGGACTGGGCACGCAGCCGGCAACCTGCAGCTCATCGCCACCGCCCTTGGGGCTGGGAGACAGGGTGCCAGCCCTTGGGGGCTGCGTGCCCCAACTCACTGCCACGGCCAGGACGGCAGCCTGGCACCCCTTCATCCCTGTGGAGGACATGGTCCACGCCGAAACCATGCCTACCTTCTGGGACGGCCGATGGCCTCGACACGAAGGATTGCACCTCCACCGTGGTAAGGTGGCCACCCAGGGCGTGCGTCCTGCACGTCCCACAGCCCACCCTCCTCCTGAGGACACCTCCCCGAGGCCGGAGGACGCCTCCCCGACGGGCTGCAGGCGGCTGCTCGCCCCAGCAGCCCCCCGTCTCCCCCAGCCACGTCCAGCAGGGCAGGGCCGGAGCAGGAGGAGGGCAGCGAGGGCCGGGGGAGGGCGCCAGGGCAGCCGGGCAGGGGCAGCCGCCCCGCCGCGCTTGTGCGGGCCTCTCTTGCCCTCTAGCGGGCAAAGCCAGCGGGGCGGCCCCGCAGTGCCCCCTGCGGCCTCCTCCTCCTCTTCCTCGTCTTCCTCCTCCCCTCCCTGGGCAGGGCTCCTCGTGGGACATCAGAGTGTGGGGCCCACCTCAGCCGTCACCCCCCCCCCCCGTACCAGGGGACACCTGTGGTGTCCCCCCCTCAGCGCCCCGTGTGTGGGTTCCTGGGGTCTCACTGGTGGGGACAACAGGGACAGGGACCAAGTGCTGTGGCCCCAGAGAGCAAATGAACGAGTCTGTGGCAATCAGAGGCCATGTGTCTGTGTAGTGGAGGCACCATCCATCTCTGGTGGTCCCTCCAACTGGTCGTGATGGCCAACCACATCCCTATTGCTTGGGCCAAGTGATGGATGGGCCCCAAGGGAAGCACGGGGCTCAGTGCCCCCCACTGCTGGGCAGACATCGGGTGCCCGCTGCTGCTGCTGAAGAAGGGAGCAGAAGCTGAGGACACGGGTGCTCCAAGCGTGGTCCTGCTCCTGGGGGAGATGGGGGCAACTCTGCAGTGAGCCCGTGGCTGAGTGGGGCTTGAGATGGGGCTGTGCTTGGGAAAGGGAGAATGTCCATGCTCACGTGGGACCTTTTGATGTACCATAGGAAGACTGGTTCTTCAAGTGGTTTAGCCTTTTTATGCTAAAAAATTGCCCTTTTTTGCAAACGAATTAGAAAATATTTCAATATCATCATCATTTTCTTCCTTCACAGATACAAATCAGTGAAAATTTTTGCTTTTCCTAGATTATTTTAAATGTACTACCTCCATCTAATAGAAGATCTAGCATCTCCAGGAATTCTTCCATTGCAAGTATGCTTTCAAAAATTTGCTTTTCTTTTTAAAAATGCCTGTGATTGATTTTCTTCCTATAGTCTTCAACTTGATTTTATATTCCTATTTTCCCGATTTGGTAGATCACTTTATTTTTGCACTCTCCCCATTTTTTAAATTATCAATATTATATATTGCATTTTGGCTCTGCTGTTGTAATCACTGAACTACTACAGGCTATTAGAAAAAGTTACCTTTTTTATGAAATACATAGTTTTTATCCTCTTAGTTTTTTTTTGTCTGTTTGTTTGTTTTTTTCTTTTTTTTTTTTTCTTTTTGTAATTTCTCTCTCTTTGGGAAACCCTGATACCTGTGGGATGCCTTTCCCCTCTCGTCATGGCTCCTTGAAGTGGAGCACTAACGAGAAAGCCCTCTGTTTGCTGGTAGTGAGCGTAGTCAAGTCACTTGGAATGTAATCACGTAGAAACCTCCACTCTCTGCTACAGTATTATAATCCTTTGTAATATTTTGCATGCCTATGTCTGTTTCATTTGCTTAAACACTATCCAATTACTTTGTTGATAACTAACATATTTTGCATGTTTTTGCCTGTTGATTTCCTTAATCATCCTGCCACTATTTCACTCAGCAGTATGTAAAATGCACTCCAATTTGGTGATGTGAAGAGACAGAAAACAATATAACCATTTTCTTCAAATAATTACTGTGGATATGTACTAATATTTTCCTTTTGACTGGCCAAGGCAAAAACATCTCTGACTACTATCTGGGCTTGGTGTTACCTCAGCTTGGTACTCCTGAACTGTTTTTACAGCAAGACCAGAGACCCTTTCCTCTACAGGGAGGGAAAAGGCAGCTCATGTAAAAGCAGCAGTCATGAGGAGCTGAAGAACTGTAAGATTATTAAACCATTCCCCATGGAGGACTGCCATCTTCTGTTTGAGCTATTTCTGTTTGCCCAATCTGAAGAAGTTTATAAAGGAACTGGGCAAAAGTATGAGAATAAATGCTTTACATTTTGGAGAGGGTGGGAGGTCATGGAAAATGCATTCCATATTTTGGGTTTGAGAGAGCATCTGACATATTTGATAGCCCAATTCAAGAAATAATATAAGAACATGGTTATAAGATTCTGGGGTACATTTATGCCACTGCTTTCTTTGTGACAGTGGCAGCAGGAAACTGCAGGTAAGAAGTATATGTGTTCCTGGCCACCTTGTACAGTTTGTTCCCCTTGTTCTCCACAAGCAACCCCGACCACTGGGTTAGGGACATCAGAAGGTACATCCCTTTGCACTTTCTCTAGTATCTCCTTATAGACAGGCTGTTCCTGAATTTGCTTAATCCCAGTTTGACCCTGACTCCACACTTTGTCTCCTATGACAACAAATATCGTCCATCTAAAAAAGAACTTTCTCATATTGGTTTCAAACAAATCTCTTACTAGTTTCACTGAATGACTCCTAATCCTTGTGTTGCAACTGTAGAGTAACAGTTATGCCCTCCATTTCCTTCATTATTTTGTAAACCTTAGTCTTTGCCCTTAGAGTTCTCCTCTCCAAACTGAAGAGTTGTAGTCTATGGAGACTCTCATCAGGCACCCAAGAGGCTCAAGAGTCTTAATTCCCCTTGAGGAGACAATAAACCTTATAAAGATTACTGGAAACTTAGGTAATATCAAGCAAAACTAAGGGATGATAGAAGATAGAACAATGAGCAGGCTCATGACATGTTAGGTGCAGCTCACAAGGCAGATTATCAAAATCATTTCAACCAGGAGAATCCCAGGGACGTGTTTTTGTTTGCTCACTGTCAGGTCAGTTTGCCAGGAACTGGTCATGTGTATAGCATGTCAAATGTTTAGTGGAACCAAACAGTGCTAAATTCCTTAACACCTGCAATGTGACCATCATCACAGACAGAGAAAGCAGTGGACCTTTCACATCATGTCTCTTGTACTGTACTAAAGTACCCAGGTGTTGACCATTATATAACTCTGTTAAACACAGTTTTAACCATGCAAACCGTATCAAAAATTATCTCAAGTGTTGATTACTTGGTTAACTATGCTAATGCTGTGTGCAAGTAAAAACTTTTTGACCCTGGCAGAAAGACATTAACAGGGGGGAGTGCTGATCCTCAGACAACAGCAACATCAGAGGCAATTAAATGACATTGGGTAGACTTTTTATGTTTGATGGTATTCACTGTATTACGGTATTACATTGATGGTATACACAGACAAGGTAAAGGGAGAGAGAACGGACTGCACTGTACAAATTGCCATCCGTGTAAGCTTTTCACATGCCACTGTGTGCCACCAGAAGTATTTTATGTATTATTTCAGGTGCTGGTTAAGAGTTGGAAATGCCAGTGATTTAGCATCTACCCCGGTGTTTCAGATACAGAGTTTTTCTCCTCTAGACCTTTAGCATGCACAGCTGCAACCCATGTCTGATGTTACTCAGGGAGTTAACCAATGGTAATAATGGTCTCTTCTAGGTTTAAAATGTGTGCAAAATGGGCTTTCAGGAAAGAACCAAACAACAGTGGTTCTGAGCTACTACACAGCCTAAATGTG